>NC_056742.1:69376815-69391815 GCF_019279795.1 Protopterus annectens
ACCTTGTGGTACATCAGTAATAAGAGTTTCAGACCAGTTGACAAAAATGGTTTGAGTTACTGATTGTAAAGCCACACTTCACTAGGGTATTTTAAACTAAGCCCACAATTCTTATGAAAAGGAATAATAAATGACTTTATGTAATAATGAGCTATGACAAACAGCCTCAAATATTCTTTTTAATGCTAGAAAAATACACCAATTAAAAGTTCTTGTTTCATGGTTGAGAAAACTTGAGTAGTTAGCTGAATACTGCCATCAGTGTGTGTTGTATTTTGGTCTGACACCATGTTGTTTTTCAAATAATAGGTTGTATTTTTGTATGTACTCAAGCATCTGGGAGTTAATGAGATTTTTCCATGATTTTTGCAAAGGAACAGTGATTAGCAATATGTCTAAAGTCATTTTCACACTTGGGATGAGGGAATCTGGAGAATGGTACTAATCCATATGGAAAACCATGAAGATGAATGTTTGTGTTAACTGATGCTACAGCAGATTAACTGTTCCTGGATATAGATAGTGGAAGGTAGGTTTAAATTATAGCTATAGTTTTTGTATGTCTTTGCCAGAGACTGCTAAAAAAATGAAGGGAGTAATTTAATATTTCATGTAGCGGGTTGCATATTTGAAATTCCTCTTCTGTAGGGAAAGGATATTGTGTTGCAGTGGGCAGAAAAATAAGGTTATTTTGAAGATTTCACAGTATTAGAATTTGGGAAAATTTTATTTAAGCTGATTAATTTTATGGAGGACCAAAAGTTTTTTAGGTTTCTTAGTTTATAGATTCCTAAAGTAAGTTACTTTAGCAACACTGGTCTTTATTCTAGTACAATGCTTAAGATCTTGGTAAGCTTCTATTTGCTCAGCTTTTTCCTGTCTTTATTCTGGAACTTTCCAAGTATTATTTCTGTTTTTAATAACTGTCCTCCAATCAGCAGAAATCCATGGGATAAAGTTTCCCTGTTGGCCACTGAATTGGGAATGAGAAGTTTATTTTGGATGGGCATTAGTAAACTGTTGCAAGACTAAGTGGTATTATAGATGTTAGAGAAGCCTGTCTAACCTGTGTCAAGAGATTATTACTTAGCATGTAGCCAAAGTTTTATGGAATTGAAAAGTATAAACTTGACTTAGCATGCGGCTTTTGAGATTTGAAAGACCAATGGTATAAGATAGGGCAGTGGTCACTTAATGTGCTTGGCAACCTAGCTAGGTACTGCAGTTTGATTAGAATGTTCATTATTACTATGTCTGTTAGTGATGATATCGTATGGTTTTGTGTAAGGTTGAATTGTAGGATAATATTATCAACCACTTACTCAAACCCTAAGGACATAACTAACATTAGCAGATAAACTTTGTTCATTTATCTCCTCCATCACCCCCCAGTTTTTCCCAAATGATATGGTTATACCCCCCCAAGATCATCCATCAGCAAATTTTAAAGTCTCAGTTACAGGTGCAAAAACAATAGTTTTATGGGACTTGACAATGTGCTAGGTTGTCTTCTCATCATATGAAACACTGACTCATAGATCCACTCCTCAATCTGTTCAACCTCAGCATTTCAAATTGTTTTATGCTGTCAGCATGGAGAACAATTATTTAACAAATTCTATAGGATACCTGTTTTATGAGATCCACTGACAGCAGCAGTTATTCGCGCAAATTTTGACTTAAGCATAAGGAGGTTATACCAACTGCTTTTCTAGATTCAGGACAGAAATGGTTGGGTGAGCCTACACCTCAAACTGAGATTATTGAACAATTCCAATTTCACAATTTGAGCTTTGTCTGAATAATTCAAATTTCAATTTCTGATTCCTGCAGTTAGGTCATACAAAAATTTTTTACAACTGACAAGTTAAACCAGATGTTTGAACTATTGCTTTTAGCAAGGCATTACATATCATGCATAAAATGTCTTATTGAAATGAAAAAAATAATATTTATCTCTTCTATGAAGATTTCTGAAAAATTTACTATGTTGTAAGCTCTGAGAGAAAATCATAACTGGCAAAGCTCTGAGGATGCATTCATCATTTTGTACACTAGGTGTCTAACAGTACTGCTGTTTTAACATTTGATGCAGAAAATTTCAATATAGCATTTTAAGAACTTGCACATGAGAAAAATTGCCTTTCCTCCTTTTTCTTTTTCTAGTTCTTTCTTTTGGTATTGACAGTATTCTAGACACTTTCCAAACATACCTCTCAACCTCTTAGAGCAAGAAGTCTGGACAAAACCATAAATAATGGGGGACAAAGGCCAAAAATAGTGGAAATGTTTAAATATTTATCTTGCAGACTTAGAAAGTTGATAGAATAGCAGTTTTTCCATTAACATGAATTTTACGAAAGATATGAAGTCTGAGACTAAAATGATTGTCATTATTTTCTGACTTCAGTCCTCAATGATTTTTACAATGGCAGAAATCCACAATTTATGAGAAACAGACCAAATACAAGGCAAAAATCTGGAAATTCTGCAAAAATCTGGACAGTTGAGAGGTATGTTGCCAAACACTTTCCTCTTCAGTGAACAGAGCTTTTTGAGGTAGCAGGCACACAAGCTATTCTAAACACGTTCTTAATTATTTATGCTGTAAAACTACTGTATAACTTATAAGTATTTTTCTTTATGCAAATCCCCAAAGCACTACAAACATACAGTAAATGGAAATGAATGTAAACAATGGTAGACTTTGGAGAATGATAAATGCTACCGTACTACAGGTAAAGTACCAGTTAGTTTATTCATGGGCTAGGTTAACCAAAGGATTGTGTAAAAACTTTGAGTTAATAGTCTACATGCCAATTTTTACTATAAGCTGGAATGTGTATCTTCTCATGAATGCACCTACTGACACCTTCTTCGTATATTTGTACTTGCTTGCATCTTCTTCGTATATTTGTATTTGCTTGCATCTTCTTCATATATTTGTATTTGCTTGCATCTTCTTCATATATTTGTACTTGCTTGCCTCTACTTTTCCTTTGGGAAGGCAGGATATGACCTCCAGCTTGCCTTACTTGCAGCGAAGCTGGCCTTGATCATATCAGGAGTTATGCCTAATTCACACCCTCGATTATCCAGTGACCATATGTAAGGTACTACTGTCTAGGGATCTGATGAGTTTTCTGTGCCAGTTTACAATGATTTCATGTTTCATTTCTTACATCCACAAACCTACATATACTTATCCACACCAAACTATATTGGTTCTTTCCTCTTTAGATATGCTGGCTCCTGTCTGCATTTGACTATAGTTTCATCTAAAATTTGGGGGTCTTTGGTACTAAAGCATAGGTTTTCCCTACTCTTAAACAATAAGCTGATATAAATAACTACTGTTCAGTCTCAAACATTCCTTTTGTAAGAAATACTTGGGAAATGGTGGTCTGCTTGCAGTTATAGTCATATCTCAGTGGGTATAACCCGAATGAGACATTTTTGACTAGGCATAGAAATGAGACAGCCCTGATTAATGTCTTCAGTTACCTGCTAATAATGTGCGATCAGTAGACCCATTCAGCTCTGAATGATCCTGCTAGATTTCTCATAGGGCTTTGACACAGGTGACTAGAGATTTTCTAAAAATGTTTAAGCAACCATTGTTGTATCTCAGGTGTGGTCCTGTCTTGGTTTGCCTCCTACCTTTATGGCTGATCACAAAAGATGATTTCTAGAATAAATTCACAGTCTTTGTATTTGGGTTTTCTCCTGGGTCCTTCCATGTTTAGTGTGTGTGTGTGTGTGTGTGTGTGTGTGTGTGTGTGTGTGTGTGTGTGTGTGTGTGTGTGTGCGCGTGTCCGTGTGCGCGTGTCCATGTGCGTGTGCACGTGCGCGTGTGCGTGTGCGTGTGTGTGTGTGTGTGTGTGTGTGTGTGTGTGTGTGTGTGTGCATTATGGTTTGGGGAAATAATTTAAATGAGGTATTAGGTTACGACTGCTGCACTAATTACAAACAGCTATATCTCTCTTTTCTTCAGGATTCTGTCAGTCACACACACCTTTACAGATCAGATGTACTGTCTCTGCCAGTAGTTGATAGATACCCAAATGAAGTTAAACAGTTCCAAGATGACCACTATGACAATGTGCCCAGACTGCAAAATTCTAATGCTACAGCTCTGAAGCCTGACAACAGTTATAGTACAAACATGTTGAACTATGTTAGTGTGAAAGGTACATAATGTTAGGAAAATCCAGGATAACAGACTGGCGTATAAGGCCCAGGCATCAGCTGTTACTATGCCCTCGTAATTAATTTCAGAAATTCAGTCTTTATTAAGTACTGCAGTCCATCTGAGGACCACCCAGTTGTAATTCATGACTAGGTCTCTTTTAGTTTGAGTTACTGCAACTTCATGTACTTGAGACATCCAGACACAAGACTTACAGACTCACTTGAGACATCCAGACACGGGGCTTACAGACTCATAATTTGATCACTTGCAGCTGGATGCTGAATTCCATGGCCTGGTCCTTAATGATGTTTCTCATTACCACTATAGTGTGCTGTGTTCTGTAGCGCCCACACTGATTACCTTCTCAGTCTCATGTTATCATTAAATCCTGATCCTGGTTTGCTTAGGATGGCATGGGTCCACCGTACCTGAAAGAGAGTTTGGGGCTGCTGGCAGTTCTAGGGGTGCAGCTTGAATTACTGCCTGCATGTTTATTTGCCTTCCAGAACCTTTGAACTTTACTGCCTCAGTGACTTGGGGGAGTTCTTTGTAATGAGCACTTACAAGAGGTCACCAAAAACATATTTGTTTGAGTTTTCTTTTAATTCTTGATATGAATTCTAAAACTGCCATATCTGAACAATCTTTTTTATGTTACCACACCAACCCAGTGTCTCTTCTACCTGCATAATTGGCAGATTCATTGCATGGGGCAGCAGCTTCACAAACCTGAGCTAGATGAGTGTTCTATAAGCCATTCATTCCTGTCCAGGAGGCCATACTGGCCTAAGTTGCTGGTCCTGTGAAGAGTCATACCCCTCCCTTCATGTAACACCCCATCGCAGCATCTCTCTCTGACCTCTTCTACTGCTGCCTGCCATGTGGTACATACCTTCACATGTCTGAGCTACATACACGTGCACATTGACAACATAAACTTACAGGCTTTGTAGGTGCTACATCTCGTACTGCTGGTTGTGTCACCCATGAGGCAAGCCAGAGCCACCTCCCTCCTCCCAGGATGGGTGAGTGCGTAACACCTGCTCACGCTCATCATTACCAACCAGCTCTACCTTGCAGCCCCAGAGACACTAATCGAACTTAGGTCTTCCGGGTCATAATCAAGGATTTATCCACGTCTACCACCACAGCTGGCTAATTGGATAGTCTTTGATTAATGAAACTCATCATGTTGTACTAATGATTTGGTTCTGTGTGCTACATGAACTACTGTATTCCTAAAGTAGTTTGTCACTTAAGCACTTAAATGAAGTTAAATTTGATTGGGTCTTATTATAGACTACGGAATGGCATTTTTAAAGACCTGATGTTAAATATGTAGACTTTACTGAGACTTTAGATCACTAGAAGTGCTACCAAAGCATGGGGGATCAACAAAATACAAGAGTTATATATCACATTAACAATGCAGTCCCTATTCAGATGAGTATCAGAATTAAGTGTTTTGCAATGTGAGCAAATCAGAATAATAACTGGTTTGAGAGGAACAGGTATCTACCAAGAAGTACAGCATGTGTGAGCCCTTGCAAATAATATTCCCCCTCTTGTGAAAAAACTTCTCTAATTACTAATAATAAATAAAGTTGTGTACTGCACTGGCAAATTCCTGCTCCATATCTCTACACTTTGGGGCTACTAGATTCAATTAAGAAGAAATACACCCAGAAAGTATAGTTATATAATTCATATGATGCACATCAACAAAAACAGCTCCTCTGTAGTCCAGTCTTACTGTGCCAATGACTACATTTTTTAGCAGCAGCAAGCAAAGAACAAATACAACAACCGTTTGCATTCTTAGACTGCTGATGAATCTGGAGTATTGCATATAGCATAAAGAAATGTATTTATTTATTTATTTGTTTGTTTGTTTGTTTTTTATTTTTACATTTGTTTACCAGGAAAGTCTGACTGGACATGTTCTTTTTTAGCGGAGGCCCAGAGACAAAAGCTCCACTAAGAGAACTAGTAAGTAAAATACATATAGATGCATCAGATAAAAAACACAAGTGAACCAAGCACAACGACTACTGCAGTTCAATCTCCACAAAGGCAAAACTCAGTCCTGGATAAAATAACTCCTTCTTTATTCCAAAAATATAAATTGTGAAATGAGCACTTTCACGTATCCAAGATACGCTTCATCAGATTTCAACATACATTGTAGCAGCTCAGTTTTTATAGTGTGAACATTCATCTAATTAAAACAATTATGATACTAATTGAAAACAGCCATCTCTTTTAACTAGCATGGCTAAATCTTAAAGTTACAAAACCTCTATATACAGTTGGATATATTGTAATCCACTTAATATATGATGTAAACCAAAAAGAAAAGAAAGGAAATAAAATAAAAATGAAATGAAATAAAATAAAATAAAATAAAAAATATAAAATAAAGATAAGCAGAGACATTTAACAATATATAACAGACATTGTCCAGCTATGTATCTAGAGATGAAAACAGCTCAGTGCCTTCCTATATTTCTACCAGTCATTAATATTAAGTGACTCATTGGCTACCTCATAATAATAAAATATCATAACTACAAATACAAATATATATATATATATATAGCATAAAGAAATGTATTTATTTATTTATTTGTTTGTTTGTTTGTTTTTTATTTTTACATTTGTTTACCAGGAAAGTCTGACTGGACATGTTCTTTTTTAGCGGAGGCCCAGAGACAAAAGCTCCACTAACAGAACTAGTAAGTAAAATACATATAGATGCATATAATAAACTTGAAAAAGCAGAAGTACATGTCACAAATACATTCATTTGAGATAACACAGAGAATATATGCAATTTAGTCCTTTTAAGATAACATTGATTATATATAGACAGTAACACAGCAGATTAAATGTCATTTTGATTACATATAGAGGGCATTCAGATGTATATGTTGGCATGTAAGGTCTAAGCAACATACATGTACATGAATGCATTAGGCATAGAAAGGACTTGTAACATAGGGAATATCTACAAATTCTGTCCATTTAAGCTAACATTGATTTTTGGAGACAATAACACAGCAGAGTGCATGTCAATGTGAGTACATATAGAGGGCTTTCAGATGTTGTATAGGTAGTAGGGAAGGAAGAGGTTTACCCAGTCATCAGAACTATAAATTGAGCTACATGTAAGCAAGTAGCAGAGGTATTAGAGGTGAGATGGGGATAAGATTTGTATCTAGGAACTGTCCAGGATTGGCACAGGAACATTGGCATGTGTTAGATACATTTTTAGGTTTCTTTTGAATTGTAATTGATATAACTCATGGCATTAAGATACTTAATTTATGTTGTTGCAAACCCAGCTGCAGGTATTTCAAAGAAGTCTCAGGTCACACTGTTATATTTTCTCATTTGTCCATTCAAGCATAAGTAACTCACCAGCCACTTAAGCACTTTACAAATACTTGTAATCATCCAAACTGTCCGCTAAGAGTTACTGCTATACCTACAGCATGATATGATTTAACTACTACTGTCTGCATCATTTTGGTGACCAATCAAATCCACCAAGAAAAAGAGACTCATTTTCCAAAGGTGACCCAAAGCATAAGAAACTGGTATGATTTGATCAAGGTTTCACAATGATACATGATGGGCACAGGTCTTATGTCTCCATTTGTGTAGTTCAGCACTTTATAACACTAAGCCTTGATGTTACAGGAGGAAATCTTATGAGCTATACCAAAGCATGTAATGATGATTTGTCACAATGTAACACCATCTGACAAATGTAGTTTGGGACAAACTAAGTTGTCCCGGTCCCACGAACAAGGACAAAGGGGTGGGGGGAGGGTACAGAGGTTAGGAATTAATGTGAGTATTTGTAGATAGGTAGGATAGTGGGATTGTGGTGGTGAAAGGGTTAAAGAGAAAGGAAGAGGTTAAAGGAAGTGATGTAGGGGAAACAGGGACTTGTGACAGGATTAAGTGATAGGGATTAAGGGAAGTAGAAACATTTGGCGTGAGTTGGTGGCCCTCCCACCCTCCCTTTTTTGGATATGGATGGAAGATGTGGACAGTTTAAGGTGGAGAAGAGGGACAGGATTGTCCTCTTCTGTTTACCCTCTAAAGAAGGTGGTTATTGGTTAATGGTTTGGTCTGGAGGTGAGGTGAGCAGTTAGGCTGCCACTTTAGGTGCTGGGTGAGTAGGTACACTGCCCCAGTGGAGGAGGTATCAGGATGAGTAGGTATGCTGCCCTGAGGTAAAATCGTCCAGGGTGAGTAGTGACGCTGCCCTGAGATCATTGCTGAGGAAGATAATTAATGTTGTTTTCGTGCAAATAAGTTCATTGTACAATAGTGTTTAATAAAGGTCGTCAAATGACTTTATGTGTTTGGTGTGGGTTATTTAAAGGGAGGCCGGGACAAATGCTTTATGTTATCATGGAGTTCCTATACTAGCTCAACTACTGAGAAATACAATTTCTAAAATAGAAATTAAAGATTATTTTTTAAACAAAATACTCCAATGAAACTCACCTTAAATCAAATCAAACTTTTGTATGTGTCTAATGAAAATTAAAAAAAACAACAAACATTCAGATCAAAATCAAACCAAATCAAAGTAAACTTCTTTATGCACACAATGAAAAATATATATAGCTTTACAGATTAGTCAAATAAAAAAAGTGTCTAATTCCAGATATATAAAATTACCTAGCAAGAAAGTCTAAATCTCAGACTGGCAATAATGTTAAAATAATCTGGTGTAAAACACAATCAGTCATTTAGTGTAGTGTGTAAGAACATCCTAAATACAAAGATGAGCCCTTGGGAATCTCCTAAAACAACTAGGTAGGGCGTACTCTTTGTGATGTCTATCGTATAAGAATAGTCATACTGTGCCTCCACACAGTGTGGTTATAAAAGGCATGTTGCTAATACACATAACAATTGTTCTAAGCCTGATGGAAGTCATTATCAAAATTTATTTGTGTTTATGATTTGCAAATATGCATATTCTTTTATTTATGTTGACTGACTCATTAATGCTTTGATAGTGGGATTGTAACCCATTATTAATGGAGATCCAAGAAGAAAAGCTCCAGGTAATACCAGCAGAAAGAAGAAACTTTTTTTTCACTCATAGTAAATCATTAGCAGGGTGAGGACATTATTTCAGCAAAAATCCAAATGGTTTAGAAGATAATCACTTATACAACAATGTGTACTTCAGTGTTCAAAGCACAAAAACAAATGATAAAATCAGTAGTGATGAGATATGAGTTGACTATCTAATTGTTTTAGTTACGGATATATTTGGTCAGGTCATTCACACCAACATGAACAATGACAGAGTCATATTTGTACTTGTTCTGGAGTGACCTGAGTGCTTGTGTTATGTGGCGGATTCTGGCTCCCGACAGGCAGCTAACAGTAACCTTCTCCTTGTCCAGCCTAGTGAGTGGGGCATCAGTGTGCCTGACTATTGACTCACCTATTACTAGTGTGTTAGGCATGTTATTTCACCTTAAGGGCTGTGATTGTGCAGCACACTGATTTTGTGTTTTATGTGTTGTCTGGTTTGTAATGGGAGGTGCAGGTTTTGTGTACACATGTATATGTGTATATATGTTTATCTCTAGATTTGGCTTAGTGAAACGTTGGTTATCAGAGAGACCCTAATTTTTGAGTGTGGCATTTCAATTCTCTGAGTTTCATCTTTTGATATCCCATATACGTTTTACTGTCAGTCTCAGAATTTTAAACCAGTGCAGCTCAATTTTCACCTCGAAGCATGATGTAGTCTACATCACTGTTCACCTCACTGGAAGTCAGAGTCAATAAGATGTTTCTGCTTTGTAGATATAGTCAATAAATAAATACAACAATTAAAAGCACATTTTCTTTGCAGCTATGTAAATATAAATAATTACGAGCAAGCTGTGTATATAGTTTCAGTTTATAATGTCCTTTCTAACAACACTGTTAATCTCTCTCAAAAGTTTTACTTAAAAGTAAAATCATCACTGTGGAAACCACCAAAATAGATTATATCCTGGTTAAATGTAGTATATCACTGTTCTCATCCTTATCTTCATCTGTGAGATGCATAATATTTGGTAGCACAAAAGTCGTAAAGCTTCCATCTACTCATCATACAGCTGGTTTGAGATGTCTGTTAGTATACTGGTCTTTTCATTAATATTAATTGTCTGAAAAGGACAGATCCATGTTTGCAGAGTAGCACCACGCTTACCCATCATACAACCAGTTAATGCTAAAGACTGTATGACTGGCTACACGCTACATGATTGCGAGATGGTATCTCACCTGGGATGTGCGATGAATGCACTCCCAGCTGTATTGTCCTACACAACAGTGCAGAGGACATAGAATGCAGAGTGTATTCACAGTAAACAAGTATGTAAGGGTATATAAATAGCTATGGATTGAGGGAATGCACTATCCTCCCAATATATGTGTAACAGAAGAGAAGAAAACTGTTTAGCTGCTCTCCATCACAAATGTTGGCAAGATGTAGGTCTGCAGATTGATACCCACTTCCAGCATGCATAATGAATTTATCCGCTTGACTAGATAGGATATGACCTGTAAACATTATCTTATTTTAGAGAGCAGTGTCTTCCTTACCTTATTCTTATCCTTACACAGTACCGACACATTGCAGATTTACCCTACACCAACACAGACAGATGTTAAGGTAGCTAGTTCTCTTCTAAGTGCCATTTAGCATTAACCCTTTGAGTACTATTTGGAATCAGCTATAACATATGTGACTGCTATAACTGCATCAATTTCTACATATTAGGCCCCAAAATTGATCAGACAAAGTCTTGGCAGTCTGTCGTGAACAAATATTTGCATATCCATGGTGTCTTTCACTAGAAATGAGTTTCAAAAGGATACTTATCATTTGCAGAAGAAACAGAAAATCAAGATATTATAGTATACCTTTATGTATCATTTCACTTATAAATTATGCCTATAAGAGACACTGAAGAAATGTTTACTTTTCTATAGTATATATTAACCTATAATGTAAGTTCAGAAATAAAGAATTTGTAATGAATTTGTGTTCAAGTGTGTTAATTTAATGTTTATTACACAATCATTATTAGACTATTTTATTCCATTTTTAGTCATGGCAGAGACAAATACTACCCTGGACAATCAATAGGTGTAGGGCGGAGAAAATTATACTGGAAAGAACACCAGTCTGTTGCAGGATACACACATTCATACTCACACACACTATCCATTTGTGTTAGCAAATTGGAACTAATCAGGCAAAACAGAAAGGAAAAAACACCACCCTGAGCACATATTTCTGCTTTTATGTTCTATATGATTCTCTAGTATAAAGCTGCTCTCACATGGATATGAGTGTGGTTCAGTGTATACTGTGTTTGTATTTAATTTTTTAGTTGTGCCAGCTAAATCATTTCTATTTTCAACATCAGTTTTACTAAGACGATCTATCACAAAATACAAATTACAGAAACAAAGAATAAAATAAATAAAAGTAAAAAGGAGGCAGTGGAGAAATCTTAAGCTAAATACTCTGAGGTAAGGGTTACTCCAAAAGGTATTGTCACAGTCATATTTTATAGACTACACTTATACTGTATAATGCAATGTGTCATAGATAATATATGCAGATTCCTGTGAAATACATCTAGAATGGTACACTTTGAAGCAGTGTTGCACAGCACCATAACATGTGTCAGTGCAACTGGTAAATGTCAAGAGAGGACGCACCAGACCACTGAACTCAGTATTCAGTTATGCTACACAGATAATAGTAAAAAGGTTGAAATACCGGTATGCTTCTGCTTGTTTGACCTTTGCTGCTTGCATTGAGAGACCTTTTGTACTACGACGTTTTGTTCCAGGGTGAACCAGTGTGAAATACTTCATGGAAATCTGCTTCTTTTCCCACAGTCCTTTGCATTACTGAATATGCATAATTACACTGTGCTGTAAAATACTAATATGTGACCAACCTTTTTGAGGTGATACTTGTCTTGCTACATTTGCTTTGGGGTCCTTTACTACCCTTGGTTAGTTGATTAGGATCCTGATTCACAGCCTGCTTGATATCCAGCATATTATGTCAGTTATAAAATGTTTATTCCAAAAAAAAAAAAAAAAAAAAAAGTTTTCAGGTTGAAATAGCATGAGATTCAAAATAATTTTAAAGCCATTTTAAATCAAATGCATTTTAGTAAGAATGCTCCTTATATAGGATGCAAAATGAAACCATTACTACAGTTGTGAAATTATAGACAAATTCTTGTATTCACTAATGCTACTTTAGAAAAATGAGATAAATAATATTTAGCTTTTTACAAACGGGTTCACAAGTAAAATCTTTTCGGCTTATATTTGAGTGTTGTAAGAAATAATGTGGAATACCTATAGACACAAACACACACACACACATATCATGTAATGCACATATCCAGGTTTAACAAAAAAGGCATGACAAAGGCACATACATGTACACATACACACAAACACATACATATTGTATAAGTACTTCTGTTAGTATTTAAAATAAATCTGTCAAATGTACGGGGTGGTTCTTCATTTCAGTATTCATACACATTAACTTATCTTAATCAGGGAATAATGACAATAATTTGAGGATTCACACTATTAAAGTAAAGCATAATTTAGTCCTAAACAGCAATCAGCTTTTTTCTTCTCCATTGTAACAGTCAGTGTTCTTTTTTCGTATTATACACTTGTTATAACCTGTCAAGTAAAACTTAAATTGTTTAACATCAGAATGCATTAAAATATATATTGTATTCTCAATATATAACATTATCATTTAAATCAGACAAAAATATATATTGGTTGAAAGGTAAGACTGTAATATGTCAAAAAGTTATGTTTATCTTACTGAAATCACAGTCTGAGACAGGTACAAAATATGTTTGCACTATAACCAGAATAAAACAGAGAAATGCCAGCATTATTAGATGTTTCAAGGCAGATGGAAAATATACTTTCTCTGTAGCCTAAAGACGTAAAATGCAATACCAGTCCCTAAGTGGTACTGGTACAACTGCGGAAATCACACAGTCAGATGAAGCACATAAATTTCCCATATGAACAATTGTTTTCATTTTCCTCCCATGCCACTAGATATTACAAGTGAAAGTAAAACCCAACTAAATATGTTCATTCCACTCTTGTGATCAGTGATAAATGAAAGGCTACTGAGTATCACAAAGGTCACAAATGGCCTCTTTCTAATTTGATGAAGCAATTTTAGCAAGTAAATGTGCCTATACTCCCCCCAGCAGGTCACATCTAGAACTGCAGCTGATGCAGTTTGCTAGGGTGGCAACATCTACAGGCATCCTAATGTACACCAGAATAAAAGCAAAGAGCTGCACTCCATCTTCTTCTTATTACTTGTAAAAGGAAATAATGTGGACAGTACTGTATTTACAGAAAACAAAATAGGCAAAAGGAAGAGGCAATTATTACCATATGTAGACCTGGTTTCCCAGAAAATCAATGTCATTTCATTAACAAGCTCTACACCTTTTCAACCACAAATTAGCATTCCAGGTTTTGGAAGTGATTCTTATATACACACTTTCTTAGCTATTTAGGTTTTAATGCCATAAAGTATTAAGAACAAAAAGTCTGTATGTACAAATATATGTGACTTTGTTTGGGATTCTCTGTAGTATAAAATTAATCACTATACTAACTCATAAAACTTAAAGGAAAAATATAGTACTGTGTGGATACAAATACATTTTGTTCAACAACAGAAAGAAGTATTACTAGCAATAAATATACTTACTCACCACTACTCTCGCAAATTGTAAAATTGCCCATAAGGGAAAAAATTAAACATGAGAATAAAAGTTAAAACTCTTCTTTGTCTTAGTATATTCAATACCCAACATAACTGATAAAGACTTATTGCTTGAAACCAAAAACACCTATGCTACTAACTTAAAATGTTTGTGCAACTAGAAAAATAAACATTACATTTCATTATATACATCTAAGTACCATCACGTTTGTCAGTTCAGTGCAAACAATTATGGCTAAGAGATGCTAATGAGTTTCATCCCTGTGTCCTGAGTTAGATTTTTTAGCCTCTGTTTACCTACTGTGCAACTTTGAGCAAGGTAATTAATCACACAATGTTCGTAGTTCATCCCTGAAAAGAGGGAGCTGTGTCCAGTGGGTTTTCCTGATTACAAATAAATAAAATAAAATAAAAACAAACTTTAATCAATGGCATAATATATGTATGCCATGTGTTGTCATCATTAATAAGCTAAATACTTGACAATTTTGGTATAAATATAAAAATAGAAATATGAAAGGTCTGGTAAAATGTTTTGCACCCAAGCCATGTGTCCTATCAAAAATCTGGACTCTGCATCAAGGCCAACATCACAAAATCTGCAGAATTTGTATATATCAGACACATTTTGTCTTGTTTCTGTAGTTTGACATTCTGCATCAAACTGTACACACAAGCAATTGTAACTCAAAACCAGGTCAACCCAGGCTCAAGAAACTTAAAAACAGTTGCACAGGGCAACATCAACCTAAAGTGCCAGACACTGCCTTCATAGTAATGGCCCTTACAATGACTACAGAAGATAGCCACAATTCTACACTGATTCAACTGTAGACATCATACTGGTGATCCAGAAATCTGATGGTTTTCCTGTGCTGCATATGAAATGGTCTACAGGTAGTAAAATCATGATCATTGCTCCTTATGCAGATATAGCTTCATGAATTTATCTATCCATAAA
>NC_056742.1:69401815-69581815 GCF_019279795.1 Protopterus annectens
GTATTTTAGTATATAACTATACTTCTTTTCCCAGGATGACATACTTTCATATCTAATCAAATAGAATGTCTATAATTTGAGCCAATGAGAAAATATTCATTGCACTAATTATTGCTATACTCAATTTCACTTTTCTCAGGTGTACAGTTATTCTAGTATATAGAAATATATTTGTTTATTTGGAAAGATTAATGTTTCACTTTTAGTGTGCAAGTGTACAATGAGTCCTTAATGAAAAGCCAAATGACAACTCTATATCTCAGTCTTTGCAGTCAAACAAAATGAAAAATGAAATGAAATAAATCCATTAAATAAGTAAATAAACAAGCATTTGGCAATGCAAGTATTTAGCTGCAGAATTAGTAGTTGCTCAGTTGTGAAGTGGACATAGTTATATAACAAAAGAAGGAAAGGATGGTAAAGATTAAGTGAACTGATATCTTTGAATATGGATATAACTTCTGTGAGAAGTTGAAAACAGAAGAGGGAGGTAATGCTAAGGAGAACTGTGACCAAAGATTAATGATTATAATCACTTCTAGATGCTTTATATGGCCATATAATGTACCTCAATAATGTAAACAATACAACACAGCACATTTTTACCTGTTGGTGCACTATTTGATTTAAATGCTACTGAAAAAACATATTAACAACAATACACTATGTACCAGTGAAGTGGTAAGAGGTCTGGGATCACAAGTAGACTGCAACCTTAACTTTGACCACCATGTGTCTACTGTAGTAAGGACGGCTTTCTACATAGCATACGTGCTTAGCAAAGGCATCGCCTCTAGAGCAAAGAAGGTTATAACTCCTCTATAGTCATCACTAATTAGGCCCATAATTGAGTATAACACCCCTTTCAGCATGTACCGTACAAAGCACCAACAGCAATTGGAGAGACCTCAGAGGTTTCTAACTAAGAAAATCAAGGGACTCCAACACATGCCTTACTAAAATGCTTATAAAAACCAGCTATATCAAACATAACTGGCACACAAAAAAACAAGAAGAATAGCTACAAACAGTACTAAAGCTCAACAGCTAAAACAAAAACAGATATCCTCCATTAGCAAGCCCAACCTCTTCTAGAAAGAAGTAAAACAATTAAGACAGCAAATCAGTGACCCCTCTACTTCTTCACGGTCAATGCCTGACTCAAGCATACATTTGACTTCTTCAATTCATTCTATAGCAGACAACTTTCGTCTACTAACACTTGCTCAGAGAAAAGCAGTAATGACAGCTCACCTCAGTTATCTACGGCATTAACTTAAAGGCCTCGTCTACCAGTATTCAGTATATTTCACCCGACTTTCCTAACAAAGTCCACTAATAAATTCACCAAACCATTCAACTATATTTTCAACCTCTCATTTACAACACAGATCGTTAATTCATCTTTTAAATACTCCATTATTATCCTCTTACCAGATGTACCCTCTCTGAAGGAATAAGAGAATTACCAACCAGTCTCCAGTCTTTGCCCAAATACAAAAATATTTCAGAAGCTACTGTATAATCAGTTGCTAAACCACATTAATAACAAGGCCTCCTATCAAATTGCCAACATGGATTTTGTAATAATTTCAGTACACAACAGCACTAATGTATGCCACCAACAGCACTTATTACAACTTAATCAATGGATGTATCACAGCAGAAGTTTTTTATAGACATTAAGTGGGCATTTGAAATGGTAAATCATAAAATGCTCCTAAACAACCCATAACACACAACTTTGGGGACAACACTGTCACCCGGTTTAGAAATTACTTTATTGATATGTCATTTCAAGTCTACTTCAGCAACCAATACTCTAAAACGGTATCATCCATAACTGTTTAATTCCAGGGAGTTCTGCTTAGCCCACTTCTCCTCTATATCAGCTCTTACTCGCATATTATATGCAGACGATATTGTAATTCTTGCTGTTAGTAAATTACACACTTACTAATGGCTATGTCAACTCAAACTTTGTTACAAAATATCACATCATCTTGCTCAAACAGCTACGTCTGCTGTAGCTAAAACGTCTTTCTTCCTAAACTTAAATATTGTTTATTTTTACTTATGCTATATTCCTCTTGCAATACACAAATAATTCCAATTACTGAAAAAAAGAGTATTAGATTTTCTATATCAGCAGACACTTGCACTCACTATTGCAGACTAATAAAGGGACTCCATTGGCTACTCATTCTTGAAATGGCCTCTTTTCTTTTTATTTGCCTTCTGTTCAAAATTTTAAAGCTAGGATGCTGTCAACTTTTATGAGCTAATTTTCCACTCATGGAACAAGCTTACTCTTTAAGGAATAACCAGGATGATGATAACAGTCTTATGCAGTCTTGCTTCAAATCTGAAATATGCAAATTCTTGGCACTTGCTGGAATTGCTTAGGGAGCATGTGCAGATCAATGGGGAATTCTATGTTGCCTCTCTAGATGTCACATCTTTGTATACAGCCATCAACCAGGAAACTGGCATTGATTTTTTGAGGGAATATTTAGTCTGCAATTCCAACTTTGATGGTGACAAAGTCAATACCATATGTGAGTTAATAGAGCTGGTGTTAGATAATAATTTTTTCTGCTTTGGTAAGAAATACTTCATGCAAAAGACAGGTGTGGCAATGGGGGCAAGGTGGTCCCGGCTTTTGCCAACATTGTCATGTCTACTTGGGAACAAAATTTTTTGGAAAAGCATGAACTATCTGGTAAGATTTTGTTTTATAGAAGATTTATTGATGACTTGATTCTTTTTCTGGAAAGGAAGTAGAGAAGAATTTTGGAGTTTTGTAAACTATTTGAATAAAATCACTGTTTTTTTAAGATTTACTATAGGAGGGTTTGGAGATTGCCTGAATTATTTAGACATTCAGTTGTCATTTGATTTCCAGACTGGTCATTTTGTCAGTAAAATTTTCAGAAAAGAAAATTTTACAAATCAATATTTGCATCGTGACAGTTTCCATCCACACACCACATGAAGAGGAACGTGGTTAAAGGTCATTTCATTTGGTTGAGTAAATTGACTTCAGATAACGAAGTATTTGCTGAAGAAGTGACTTTACGCAAAAAGTTATTAATAGAAAGAGGTTACAGTGAAGATTGGTTAGTCCAAATAGAAGTTGAGGTACAGAAATTAAGATTTGGTGTCACACGTCCAATATTGTGCTATGGTGATTCTTATACATCAACTGGACAATCACATTTTCTGGATGCAAGTGGAACAGATTGCAAATATTTTTTGCCTTTCCCATTGCCCATATGTCAAGAAATGTAGGCAGTTAAACGGTGCATACAAGAAAATTGGAAAGTTATCTTGGGAAAAATGATTTAGCGAAAGAAATAGGTGATAGACCTATGTTTTCTTTCAAGAAAACTGTCAACATTAAAACATTATGTGAGAGGAACGAGAAGTCGGAATTAAAGAAAAGATCGTCATTATCCCCAGGGACTTTTTAATGTGGACACTGTAAATAATGCTGTCACATTTTAATTCTTCTTTCATCCATTTTAAACATTTGGATGTGAATATATGGGCTAGAGAGAGATATGACTGTTCATCCGACCATGTGGTGTATGCAGCTATTTGTGAATCATGTTGTTTTTATATAGGCAAAACTATTAGGCATTTAAAAAGAAGAATCTATGAACACTTGTTAGCCATCAAGAAGAAGGATCTTTGTAATGCTTTGGCTAAGCACACTGTCACATGTAAAGATTTTAAGAAATTTTCTTTTTTTTCTATTAGATTCTGTTTCTATCGAGGACATTAGTGGTGACATCAGGATACTACTAGAGTGTAAAGAGACACTCAGATTAGGTTGAATGTCGATAAATTGCCTGGTTTAAATGTATCAATTACTATCAAGAGTTATTTACTAAGACAAAGGATTTGAAGATGAGATTTTTTTATGGTATTTTAGTCATAAATCAATTGCTAACTAATACTGCTTAACCAAACTTAACTGCATGCACTTTAGAGAATGAAAGAATAGTAACCAATAGTACTATGATTTGGGGGCAAAGCCCAGTTTTAGATTATTTGCATTGGTTGTCTTTATCACATGATTATTTTAATGTCTTTTTAAGGGATATGTGTGTGTTTTACAAACTTTTCTGATGAAGTTCTTGTTGAAATATTAAAGAAAATGAAAGCACTAAAAAAAAGTGTTTGCGGATTCTTTTTCAGCCATAGTTTTGAATTTTTTTTAGTTTTTCAGTTGTTTAGTAATGTTTGTTGGTATCTTATCCAGTCTTGCTTCAAATCTGCAACAGGGCGAATAGGCTGTCTCACAAGTAGGACTTGCTACATGGAACCACCTCCCCAAATAATTAAAAACGCTGTCTACATTGAAAGACTTCGAACAATCATTGTAAAGTCAACTTAATAATGAATCCATGTGCAAATGGTTTAGGAACAATGGTTAAATGGCAACTTGCTCTTTTCATCTATGATTTCCCAATAATTGATTACAAGGATCTGTACCACTCTGCAATGATATTAACATAACTAGATTTATATAGTGTTTGTAATATGCTTTGTGTTTGCAATGTATATCCTATTGTTTCTTATGTAATTTAAGACTATTGTAATTTAGCCTGGTTGTGTAATCCTCACTTCTATTGTATTATGTTCTTTTCAACTACTCTCTGGTCAAGGCTAAAAAGCGTCAACAGACTAGCTTAACCACCTAGTTAACAAATAGTAAATAAATAAATAAAATAAATACCATCCTATGCTCTGGAGGTACAAGTTATCATAACAAACACAGAAGCACCAAATGTGCAAGTGACACCAAACCAGCTAAATCATCAGCAATGCACACACTGACGCTACCTTGCCATAGTTGTTCTGCTTGTACCAGATGCATTATTGCTGCTACAGCTGCAGATGCTCATGTGCACATGGGTCTGGAGAAGAAAGCATGTTTCCTCAAGTGAGTATTGCACATTGTGTTACTTCCTTGCAAAATAGCCTGTTCTGCCCTGTGCTGGCATGTACAGCAATCACACGTTTCCAATGAAGGCTACAAAAGGCTAGATAGAGTGCTGATGCTGCAGTCTGAAGCATGCTTTCAAAATCCAGGTAAGATTGTTTCCTTTCTGTGTTGATTGGACGGGATTAAACCAATGCTATGCTGTGCTGCAGTATTTTGCAATGATAAGCATCATGAAATGTATGCTTCGATAAACTTATTTCATGATATTTCAAGTCACTTCTACAAATTTCAGTTTGTTATTCTAATTACCTATTATATGAAGAAGGAAAGAGCAAAGTTTCCTACAGGTGCAAAAGTGAGTTTTGCACAGTACTGCAACAGTGTGTCTTTAAGTACAACTTATCATGTGTGTATTTAAGCTAACTTTGCACTCCTTTGCAAGTTAGTAAAGCTATGCGGAGTGCAATATAAGGTCTGCAGTGGTACTTTCTACTATTTTGTGTGCATCAGTTGTGTTGCAGATGGTTCTGCTGTGTCCTGATGAAACTGATCCATTGTTTCCCCATGGTGGGAAGAGCAGTGATGCACTGCTTCTTGGTTTATGATCCAGCTGCCTGTGTAGAGTGTGGGTGCACCATTCATTGTCTTCTGCTTGCTACAGAAACACTTCTATTGGGCTCTGGTTACATAGGGCAGACAGATGCATAACACATCACCTCTGACCTAGAGTCTGTGCCTAGGAAACAAGGGTTGCTATCGTAGCATGAAAATTTTGTAGATGATCCCAAACATCACAACACTGTAGAGTATTTCCATTTGAACAATACAGTTCATTCTTTTCACTTCTTTTATTTTGCAGTTTTATAGCAAAAAGACAATTAGTTGTTGCCATTATGATAAAACTACACATTGTCTGTTTCAAGCTTCTCAGTCTGCAACATGTTCCACGGGGTGCTCTCTGAAATAACAAGCTACAAATAAATGTGGTACAAGTATTACATCTGGGTTTGATTACCACTGCCTTCAGCTGCCTCATGTGCTACATTTACATGGGCACCAGAACCATAGAGCATGGGGGGAGGGGAGCCCCCCACCACTTTTGCAGATCATCCATACCTCTGTCCCTTTCATTTTTCGTGCCTCCAACTGCCACAATGACATCAGCGTACGTATTTCCGGTTTTGCGAGTGGGAATGAAGTTATTCAGAAGCTGCTGCCTGCAGAAATGAACAGATGTATTCAGAAGCTGCTGCCTGTAGAAACGGAAAAAAATGTATTCTCAGAAGCTTGTAATGGAGCGGGTTAGCTGCATCTGGACTGTAGGGCAGGAACAACAGGATTTAACTGCAGAGTGGAGCAGGAACAGACAGAGGCTGAATGCTACCTAGAGTTTGTTGTCTATCAGAGTGAGTACACTGCTGCTGGACTGTATATTGTGCAGGTGTGTATGTGTGTGTGTGTGTGTGTGTGTGTGTGTGTGTGTGTGTGTGTGTGTGGAAATATCCCCAGCAGGATACATCTGGTGGCTAGAGGTACTCAGGCTCAAACCATGTACTTTGGGTACAGGTAAAAAGAGCCTAAAGTCCCTAGCCACCATCACTTCTGAAGTTATGTCTCACATTTCTGCTCTGTTCCTCTGTTTTTGCAGGACTGGTAAAACAAAACCTTTTATTCTAGCAATTTATTTTCTAAGGTTATAAAATCAGTATTTGAAATGTGTCCCTATTTTGGGGCTGTATTCACCTATTATTGGCTTTGTTCTCTATTTTTGTGCTAAGAGGTTGAGAGCTATGGTGGGAAGTGAGAACTGATTTCACTAAATGATATGATAGCCATTTAAGTTTGTCTTCCTGTCTTTCAAAAAACTGCTGGTTTAGCTCAGTGTTGTGTTGCTCTGACTATAGTGCACAAGGTTCTGGGTTCAAGACTTGGCAGTGAAATGCATGGTGGTAACAACATTTTATGCAAGCAACTTTCCAAAATTATACACGCAATGCTTAAAATGTGTCCCTGGTTTTTGGCCTTTTGCCCCCCGCCAATTGAAAATAAGTTCAAGAAGCTGTGCAACATGCCTATGGCTTACACTCTACTGTGATTCTGTATTTATATATTGTGTGTAGAAGTAGACTGTTATCATGGAAATGTTCTGAATAGGGCAGTTTTATCATTATTGGTGCATGCATTTTGCTTCATTGCCTACTGGAAAAATGTTCAAACAATAAATTTTAAAATGCAATTGTGTGTGGAAGTAGACTGTTATCATGGAAATTTTCTGAATAGGGCAGTTTTGTCATTATTGGTGCATGCATTTTGCTTCATTGCCTAATGGAAAAATGTTCAAACAATAAATTTAAAATGCAATTGTGTGTGGAAGTAGACTGTTATCATGGAAATGTTCTGAATAGGGCAGTTTTGTCATTATTGGTGCATGCATTTGCTTCAATGCCTACTGGAAGAATGTTCAAACAATAAATTTAAAAATGCATTTGTGTGTGGAAGTAGACCTTTAAGATGGAAATGTTCTGAATAGGGCAGTTTTGTCATTATTGGTTTATGCATTTTTGTTTCATTGCCTACTGGAAAAATGTTTAAACAATAAATTTAAAATGCACTCTAACTTAAGTCTAAGAAGTGTGTTGTATTATACAAGGAATATAATTTAATACAATCAGGAAGGTGAATCAAGGAATGCATACATGTATGCATGGCCCTAAAAATGTGTTTGAAAACAGCCCAGAGGAAAGTGTGAAAGTGTCAAAATTATGGGCAAATTTTAAGCTTTACTCTTGTTACCAAAGCAATGGATGAAGGTAAAACAGTTCACACCACATTACCTTGACCTGGCCAAGCCTTTTGACACAATCCCCTACTCAGGTGTAGTACAAAAGATGAATAATGTAGGAGCAAACACTTACATCACCAGCTGCATTGACAACTTGGCTCACAGGATGCAGGAGATCAAAAGAGGGGAAGAAACGAGTCACCAATGGAGTGCCCCAGGGTTCGGTGCTGAGACTTTTTCTGTTTGGCATATACATCTCAAATGTAAAAGAAAATACCAAAGAGCTTTGGCCAGCTAAGGTTGAGATGACTGCAAGCTAGGAGAAGTTATTGAATCCCCAAATGACTTAACCATCATGCAGGAAGGTTTGTCCCAAATAATAACTGGTATCAGAATCATGACAATGCCCTCTGTGAACTGATCTAAATGTTTGGCATTGGGGAACTTGTGTGTACAGTGACCTAACATTTGCCTAACATGTTCCCAGGGTCATAAGAAAGCCTTTCTATATTGCACAGCTTATAAACAAATTGTTTGTGACTAGATCTAGAGATGTTGTCGTCCCCCTTTACAAAGCTCTCATTATGTCAATCATTTTGTATAATGCCCACTTTGGCATCTATCTGTCCAGCCCCATGCAACAATTGGAATACCTTCAGAGATACCTTACTAAAAGGATACAAGTCCTAAACAATAGGTCTTGCATAGACCACCTCAAAGATTGATTACTATATTCAGTATCCTACAGAGTGCTTAGAGGTGACATGTCTGGCATACAAAGCATCCTCCGACATAATACAGATGGACCTACTGAACATCAGCAAGTCAAATGGCATCAGAAATACTCAGTCCAGGTATCTAAACTGAATGTTGTGGAGAGATGGATATATATCACAGAGGCTACCACTGTTCCGGAACAGACTATCCATAAAAATAAAGCAAAGCTCATCCATCCATATTCAAATGCAACTTGGATCTAAGGATGGGTAATAGAAAATGTACTCCAGGATTTCCCCTCATGCCACTAATGGATAGAGGCAGTTCCTAAATGCTGCATCCATTACATGGCCCCCTCAAATTATCTATGGTATGATCACAGTTGTTCTCACTAGGGCTAATATACAATTGTCAGCCATGAGGATAGCTAAGACCAATCAGAAAATGTTAATTCAAGTACCAAAAGGGAATTGGCTAAGCTTAAAATGTCCTCCAAGTGAACCTATGTTGTGGTAGCAAATAGTTATAAAAAATTACCCTTTTTAGTTCACTGTGCCCCTGTCACCCACCGCCCCCTCCCCCCAGTCTTTAACAGCTTCCTGCACCTATGTACATTTAAGTCATTAAGCTTGTCAAGTTCCCTCTCAATGTAGTAAAAACACATTGTGTTCAGTGAATATTACCTGTTGCCCATCAGCAAAATTATGATATATTCACCTCAGACCAGTATCGTTAGGTGGGTGCCATGGCTTCTAGTCAAGGGTCTCCTCAGCCGTCTTTACCTCCCTGCTAACTGGAAAGAGAAAGCATTCTTAGTTGCTTATTCAGAGCTTAGCAGACTTTCATAGTCACCCATGCAACAAATGAAGTGAATCAAAACTGAAGAGGATAGTCCATTCGGATCTATATCACATAGTCGAAGTTTAATAACCTCGAACGTGGAATGTTTGAATCATCCTGTTTGAAGTTAAAAAACTTCGACTATGGATAAAAAACAAAAAAAAAGAAAAGAAAACAAAAATAAACTGTTGTAAGAAGGAGGGCAAGCCACACTGCACCCCCCACATCCCCGCTACTTAAATATACCAACTCCGAGATTGCACCACATTGAACAAAACGGAAACCTCCCTTTACGGAGATTTCTGTTGAAATGCTCAAACTTCTGCAAATTCGAACTTATGTTCTCGACCATATAAGATTTGAACTTGCAGAAGTTCGACTATCTGATAGTAACCCATCCATTCTACTTTTTTGCTATTCTCAAGATTCTCCCCTTTGCTAAGAATCTAATGCTTCCTAAATGTCTCTGATTTTGGGTCAAGTTTTTACTTAGTTCTTCTTAAAAATATCTGATGTTTGTGGCAAAGCCATGATTACTATAGTAAGTAAACCCTAGAAATTCCAATTAAAATTTTTATTCTTTAGAACATATAATTTTATCAATGTTCTGAATGAATAGTGCCAATATCTAAAAAGTGTTTCTGATTTAAAACCTTTGTCCCTGGCTGTTTTAGGTTTTGCCCATTTTCTGATTCTGGATGCACCAAGCTGAGAGCTGTGCTTGTTGCTGTAACTCTGACTACCTCATCTATGAATATTCATGTTATCTTAATTACATATCCCAGGTTTTGGCCAAATGTCCCAGGTTTTTAGGAACTTTTTCCTTGATAGGTATGTGACTAGACAGTAAGTATTGAAGTCCAAGTATACCATTGCTTTTTTATCCAGTTTATTCGCTGTTTATTCCAAGGAATCTACTCCTAACCCTTTCCTTTCATTCAGGGCTGGCACAAATACAACAATTTGCTAGCTTCAAACCTACCACTATTTTAGATACCATGCTGCCCAAAAATTTCTTTTTCTTTATCCCATCTGCCTTTGTCACTTTGTCTTTCTCAAATTTCCTTTCATCACTTTTAATGGGAAGGCTATACTGTATAAATGTATAAATACAAAACAACACAAAGGGATTGTAATTCCCTAGTCTCCAAACTTTTGCAGCTAGCATGCTGAAGCTAGAAAACACCCACCCCTTCTAGTTCAATGATAATTAAAAATTAGTTAAAGAAAACAGATTCTGCTCTGAGAGCTGAATAACTGACTCTTACAAATACCAAATAAATGATAGGCCTTCTCATGCACAAATCAGATCTACCCCCAAAAATGAACCACAATACTGTCTCTTCTTGAATTTTACAATACTTGGACCACATCAAAGCTGCAGTTTATTTATCTTAACTTCAGATAGGTTGTTTCCCTCGCAAATGTGACCATATCTGGCTTAGGGTCACCTGCATCTTTCAAAAGATGAATCTCACCTCCAGTTTTACTTCTAGCAGCATTTTTATTTAGCAGAAAATATATACCATCTCTCTGTTGACTGTTCCACATCTACATGTTTAAAAATGATCTGGCTATAAAAGAAAATATATCTGCTTTATGCTGTCTGAGCCCTGGCTCCTTGGAGAACACAAATTGAAAAATGTAAAATCTAGAAGTGATGCGCTTCTGACTCTCTAGTACACCTGAGCAAATAAAGTTAATTTATAAAATTTGTAGGCACTGGGGTTTATCAGCAGCAAGCACTCTTTATTTTTTTCATTCAAAATATGAAGAGGCACTATAGTATTGTGTAACTCATCTTTTAAACTTTGTTCTTAAATACTTTGCTTTCATTGTTGATAAGACCACATCCATGATTTGTACTTACACCTTTACAAATACACTCACCAAGCTGACAGCCTGTCCAAGGATAACAATATCCCATAATTTTCTCCTTTTGAAGACTCTTTCTCAATTCTCTCATTTATTCTGAAAGTTTTGTCCCCCAAGGTTTGTTCGATTATGACTAGAAGTGTACCAGACAATAAAAAAAATCCATGTTGGATGCTCTCTCTATGCTTTCATTTGAAACCTCACCCATTAAAAATAAGGCTCACTTTTCCAACCATTAAAAGGACCTAGCCTTTGTCAGTCGAATTCAACTGTCTGCAGGAACACAGTCTGAGTACAAATCTCATAAAGAGCTAAAGAATAAGCACTGGAAGTGTAATTAGTTTGACGGAGATTTTGTGAAAAATGTAATAAATCCAAGCAGGTCGGAAGGTGTCTCACCTAGACAGCAGACAAAAATTACAAAATAGGAAAAAGGTCTTAATGTATGTATAGTTCAAAAATTAATATATTGAATTGAAACTACCCAAGTATGACATCATGAAGAGGCATTCCAATGTATTAAACATAACTATAATATCAAAAAAATTCATAAATAGTCTTTTAATGATGAATTTGTATCTCGAGTTATTATACTTTCTGTTCAGTATGTCTTTTTTACAACTACATGCCATAAAATGGTAGGAAAAATGTTAACATCTTCTGCCATATGTAATTTTGAACAAAGAAATTAAGTCCTGTTTTGAAGTTGAAAACAGATGTGACATCATGAGGCAGTCAGATGTAATACAAATGTTGTAAGTCTTCAGTGAAAATATGATAATGTAACCTTCAATAAATTAGAGTCCTCATAAGATGGTAGCTTTCAATAATGTTGCTTTTAATTCTAAATATATGCCTTTTATTACCTATCCTCATCATGAGCAAATGAAAATAAAATGTCATCATATGCTGCAAAATGTGATTTAATTGCACTAAAGGTAACATTTCCAGCTGCTTTGGGAAAATAACTTATGTAAGAAATAATATCTATTACTTTCCTTATATGGCACAGAGAAATGACTAAATTCTAGGCTTTCAGTTGAAAATACTGTACTAAATATTATACCAAAGTTGTTGTTGTTTGTCTTTCGGCTTTTCCCGGTTAGGGGTCGCCACAGCGGAACTCCGGTCCGCTAATGATTGGCAGTAGAATTTTCACGAACGCCAAGGTGCCAGCTCGATGTTCAACCTTCAACGAAGGCACGCTCATTTATGCATGTCTTTCGAATGCCTACCCAACCGCAGGGAGGAATACCAAAGTAATGTAGCTAAAGTCATCAGATATAATAAAGGCTCATTTATAGATTCATAGATTCATAGAGAGTTACTAGGCTAACAACCGGGGGGGGGGGGCTTTCTAAGCCTAACCAAGTTTTCCTGGAAGAATAAAGATGTCCTACATTCAAATAGGACATTGAAGGCCAGACAGTTATAAGCTATCTCTGTCCATACAGGACATGGGTGAGAGGCCTGTTATAAATTTCCTATTCCCCATCCAGTTATCTAGGTTGTTCTTAAACTGGGTAATAGATGAACTCAGCTCCGCATGGATGGGAAGCCTGTTCCATTGGAAGGCAGTCTCTGGGACACATATGTTAACTCATTCCCTCCAGTACAGCTCTTTTGAGTGTGTACCTTTAACTCCCAGTAGCTGTGGCGGCTGTGGCCTAATCACCTTACAGTTCTAACAAATACTCATTGACAGAGGTCAGATATCAATACAATTGTTTGCCATCATGTATGCTTCAAGATAAAATATTCTGATACCTTGTATGTAGGCATGTTTTTGGAATTATTAATGCAAATATGAAGAAGCAATATTTGACACCTAGAGGCGCAGCAGGAGTTTACTGCAGAAATGCCTGGAGGCACACTCAGATGTAATGGGTTAAGTCACAGACAAAATTCAGATCTTAGAACTTGTATTTCTGGTACTCTTTGACTTACAAATACATAGGAGAT
Source organism: Protopterus annectens (assembly GCF_019279795.1). Lineage (NCBI taxonomy): Eukaryota > Metazoa > Chordata > Ceratodontiformes > Protopteridae > Protopterus > Protopterus annectens. The sequence goes on from NC_056742.1 coordinate 69,414,946, forward strand.
TCATAAGTGTGAGGTTTCTAGATGCCTTGTAAGTCAGGCATAGATCAACCCTCTCTGTTTCGGGCTTTTGTCCCTCCATTATGTATGGCTTCGTCCAGTTTTCATGCTGTAAGAGAATGAGAGGTATGAAAGAGACATCAGATACCATTGTATCTTTCTCATGAGGAGTCTGGCTAGAGGTATCATGAGAATCATAGATGCCATGGGACACAGAATCCTAATGTATTCCCTCCCTTGCTCATTAAGGGACCCCAACAGCCATATAATACATTGCTAACTCCCGACCCATAGTAGCTGTATGTGCAACAACAGAGGGATGGGGGAAATGGAATAGGTCTAAATATAGATCTTCTTTTTCCTGTGGAAGAAAAGTCCTTTGTACTGAGGTTTACTTGGAATCCCAGCCTGCAGAGGAGATCTCTCAACAAAGAAAAAGAGATTTGTGACACTTTGAAAAAACGTCTGCATAGATAAGTAAATCATCTAGATATGGAAAAAAGTAGACACCCTGTAGCCTGAAATGTGCTATAATTAGAGCTAGACACTTTGTGAACACTCTTGGGACAGTGGATGGCCCAAAGGATAAGGCAGAGAGGGTCTATATTAGAACATAGAATATTTAACAGTCGACCTTTAGTGATCGAACTGTTAAAACATCGAATGTTCAGAAAAAAATTAAAAACAACAAAAAAAAACTAAACGCTGTAGGCAGGGGGGCAAGCCCCCTTGCACCCCCGTGTGGGGGGCTGCACCACCCCCCACACACCCCCCGCTACTTAAATATACCAACTCAAAGGCCGCACTACTTTGAAGTAAAAGGAAATCTCCCCTTACTTGTTCGATGTTCTGCAGTTTTGCTATTCCCATGTCAACAATGTCAGATTCGACATTGTCAGCTTTCATGAATTTAATATAGACCCGGCAGAGAGTGGATAATGTGATCTAGACACATAAAACCTTGAGAAAATCTAATATTACCAAAAACATCTCAAACAGGGAGAAGAGGTTAATAAGGTGAGTTGTGAAAGCATCTTGAATTTAGGTGCTATCACAAACTGGTTTAAGAAAAATGGCCCATAACTGATCTCCAGGCATTTTCTTTCTTTGGCATCAGAAACATTCTTAAATGAAAATCTCTTCCCCACTGGGAAAGAGGAACTATTTATATTATCCCCTTGATAGAGTATGTGCTGTAGGACAAGAGGAGACAGACAGTTTGGGTCTGGTGGATGTGGAATAATTCTCTACAAAGGAGGGACTACATCCCAGTGCTGACTCACTCTCAGAACCCATTTGTCTGAAACAGCTGGTTGCCAATGAGAAAAATGAAGATTCAAACTTTCTTTAAGAGATAACAGACTGCCAGGTGGGAGGTATGACAAGGCCCCTTACATAGTCATTCTGACTTATTTGATTGTCCTTTGTCTAGGGGATTCCTGCTTTCTTTTAGGGAACCTCTCCACTGTTGTTTTTAATATCTGCTCACCAGCATATTGCCAAGAATTTGTTTCTTGCCACAGTTGGACAAGGGAGTGAAAAAACCCTTGGAAACAAAACTTGAAAAATTTAGAAAAGGAGGGGTTACAAAAATCTGAGAGATTCCCTGTATTTGCTTAATTCTCTCATGCAGCAGTGGGACCAAAATCTCTATCCAAAAGTGAATTTAAAATCTCATTGTACATTCTTTAAGAGGTTCTGAGAATGAAGCCAGCCAAAACCTCCTCAACACAGTACTAGTGGCAACCTCAATGGATGTAGTTTCTACAGTCATAAACACATTTTAAATGAGTAGTGACCTGTAAAATAAAAGAAACCAAACCACACAAAGCACATTTTTTCCTCACAGGAAGGAACTACAGATAAAACCTTCCTCATATTTTCACAATTAGTCAGAATAAACTTTAAAATATCAGCCTGACAATTCAAAATTCTACAAATTAAAGTTGCAGAACCAACCACTTTTTCTCCAGACATAAAAATTGTTTTATCATCCTTGTCAGAAGGGGAAGGATTCAAGTTAAAACATTTGGCAGCAGCTGGATTTACTAAAGCTATAAATGATGGGTCATGTTTCAGAAGAATGTATAAAAACTTAAAAGACTGAGTAACTTTATACATTCTATTTGCTAAATTTAGGGGCAGTCGGATGGGTATTAGGAAAATTACGGGTAGTGACGCACACCTCTTCAGGAGCTAACAGAACTTCAAAAATGGGCAAAGGTTCTGGAAACTCCTTCTGTAACAGCTGATAGTATTTCTGGGGGACTGTGTTCTCCCACTGAATACAATTTCACATTCTGGAAATTGTCTAGGAGAAAGAAAACCATTGATATGGAGATTCCAGTAACATGCTGTCCTACGAGTTAGAACCAGAATTCTGAAGGTAAAAACTGTATTTGTTCCATCACATACCTATCTCGTCAGGAAAAGAGAAATCCCTTTTTCTCTTACCAGAAACCACCTAATAAGAAAGCTCAATAGGCTGTACAAAACCCTGAGACAGACTTAATAAACTACTCCTGTCCAGTGAAACTGGAGCAGGAGAAGCTATAAGTTTAGTTTTCTGTTTCTTTTTGACAGGAAAATTAATGCAAACTCATTTTTAATGGCAGCAGTAGCTTCCTTGGGATTATGCCCAACATTTTGGTTAGGCAGGGGCACCATCCATTCCCCTTCTCACAACACCAACAAGTGTCTCTTCCTTGTTCACTAAGGGATACCAACAGCTGCAGAGGACATTGCTAATCCCCAGTCTATAGTGCCTGTATTTTCCACGCCAGAGGGATCCTGGGAAAAAGAAGAGGGGTCCGAGGAACTACCTCAACCACAGCAGAGTCTCTCACCAGCATCTGAGGCAAATTACCAGCCTGCAGAAGTGGCAAAGGCTGCTTAGTTAACTTTTTTAACACTTTTATTGAATTAGCACTTAAGACATAGGCAAACATACATTTACATAAAGGAAAACAAACCATGTGACACACTTTTACTAGCTAAGAATCATGAGTAATGATCCCTGAGATATAAGAAAATATTTACTGACAATAATTCAGATAAAAGTTTGTGGACTGAGCAGCACTAAACTTTCCAGAATATTGTTTCTGTGGGGTCAAAACCACCACACCTCCCATGCACTGGTATACTATTATCACTTAAGTAGCTGCTTCACAATAAAAAATAGCTGGTTTTCTGATAGGATGAATTTGCACAGAAATGCATTTGTCGAGTAATATTTGTTGAATTTTACATCGCCAGCTTTTAACTCCAAAAAAAGGAATATTGCAATAAAATGAATGGTACTTCTGTATTATCGCAACCACATTTGTAGCCCTTCCTGATGTTATCGGCAACCGACTTTATAGTGAAGTAAAAAGGGATGTGTGAAGTCCCAAACAGCTTTGCATCACCTTGTTTCTGAAAGAACTGCAATAACGGACAAATTCCTCTTCCCTGGTAGCGTCGTTTACCACCATAACTTCATGCAAAACAAAATGAACAGGGAATAACAAGTACTACAACTGTTAGTACTTCAAGAAGCCCTGATTCTTCCACAGTGCAATCTAATTATTGTGTTTAGTGTTACTGAATACTCATTTAAGGAAAGCGATTACCAGCCAAATACAAACCATTCAAAGGCATACTCTGTGTTGAGCCAAAGCGTGTTACGCAGGCTCACAGTGCTATAACTAACCAAATACAATTTAAAAAGAACATAACACTGCCAGTCCAAAAAATTATCAATTGCACAGCTATACATGACAAGACACAACTTAAAAAGAACACATGACTGCACATCCAAAAAAGTAACCAATTGCACCCCTTACTTCAGACCTACATGAAGTCAGAGCAAAACAAAATGGTTAGAAATGTACATGTGAAAAAGCACCTTAATCAGAAGCCTGAATATCTGCTGTGAGTGGCAGGCTGCTACTGTATGCCTTAACGAACCTTTCCATTCAGTCACAGTGCTAAATGACAGTACCCAGGAAGACAGTTTTTGTCATTACTCCTGGTCCTGTTTCAGAAGCAATGGGATAAAAAAGCAATTTGAAGTTTACATATCCCATTTCACTGTAACATCAAGTAGTTCCGGTATGACTTTACCAGTTAGGGTGACTTCCAAATATGGTTGCGATAATACATAAGTACCAAATGAATAATTAATATTTCCCTGCATAGCTGTGAAGGCTATATGTTAGAATGATGAAAGTTATCTGGCTACATGCATATTTTTCAGACAAGTTAAACTGCTAATGATTTTGCAGCACAGGTACAACAAAACTAAATGTAGAGATAACTTTCATCATTCTAGCATACGACTTTCACAGAATACCTCTCAACTGTCCAGATTTTCACAGAATGTCCAGACTTTTAGATTTTTGCCTCATATGTTTGAACTGTTCCTCATAAAGTGTGTGGTTTTCTGGCAATTTACTGAGGACTGCATCACAAAATAAAGACATAAAATTGAGTTGCAGACTTCATATCATTTATAAAATACATGCTAACACAATCCTGCTTCTACCAACTTTCTAAGCTTATAAAAGTTAAAATCTGTCCTTATTTTTGGTCCTTTCTCTACCTTATTACATTAGGCTTCATCCAGATTTCATGTGCTAATAACTTGAGAGGTGTGCCTCTGAAACATGCTTTAAAAGTAAAAAATATATATATATATATATATATATATATATATATATATATATATATATATATATATATATATATATGTTCTCTGGAGTAACTTCCCTTATGTAGGATTCTAAATTCCCCTCTACACTCTCATACATGCACAAACATACTCACATACACATGTACCACAGCACACTCGCATATACCCATGCACTCGTGCACATTCACATATACACACTCACTCGCGCACGCCCTGATACACGCATTCACAAACACTCCCATCTATGCTCTTGCGAACACTCACAGACTACTGGACACAAACACACATGTCCACATGGGTGGACCACACACACACACACACACACACACACACACACACACACACACACACACACACACACACACACACACACACACACACACACACACACACACACACACACACTCTTTCTCTCTTTCTTTTTGGAAAAGAGTCTGATGTCCATTTTATGAACGGACAAGCACAGCATTCTTAATTAAAAAAAAAAACAATCTAACACAGGAGGTGGGGACATAGTTCATGATTTTATTTAAAGGGGGGGGCCTCCCACTGGGAGGTGTGATTCTAGAAGAAGTACATCATCAGCATATATTGTAAAATTCAAGAAGGGAATATCTTCTGTGGCATTAAAACTGCCATTTGGTGAAAGTTAGTGGTTAGAAAAGACTTAGAAACCATTTTATTGTATTAGTAAAAAATACCAAAGTTAAATCTATTTGCAATTTGGTAATTTGCAGTTTGTGGTTTACAGCTTCAAACTCCCTAGCTATTAAAACAAATATGGCAGCTGTAATGAGACCATTGATAATATTACTGTAGAACGTATATGTTCATAGGTTCATAGGTAGGTACTAGGCTATCAGGCCTGCGTCATATATAAGCCTAGCCAAAAAGGTTCCCTGGCTTTTGCCACCCAAGAAAATTATTTTCCTGTGCCCCTGCCAAGCAGTGCCGCAGAAGTGATCCCTGGGGTGAATTTTTATTTCCCATCCAGTCGTCAAGATTTTTCTTAAAGAGGACCAATGAGGAGCTTTGCTTAACATGAATGGATAGTTTGTTCCAGAGTATGAGAAGTCTCTGGGACAGGAATCTATCCCTCCAGCATGTTCTGTTGTTCTGTTTATTGTGGTGACAAGGTTTGGGTCCCTAGAGTATGTGGTTCAGAGGGATTGGGATTTCTTTAAGTGTAGCATGTCCAACAGCTCTGGGCTTGACATAGCTTTGTATGTTAAGCAGAGATCACCTCTGAGTAGGCGATATGCGACGGAGTAGAGCTGGAGTGTTTTGAGATGGTCTGCGTATGTCATCTGTTTGAGGCAAGTAATCCTCTTTGGGAGGTATTTCTGTGGCCGTTCCAATTGTTGTAGGTGTCTTGTGAGATACATTGCAAATGGGGCATTGTACTCTATAATGGGTCTGATGCAGGATGAGTACAGAGGAACAATGACCTCCTTTTTTCTAGAGGAGAACCCTTTTGTGATGAGGTGTAAAATTCAAGAAGGGATGGAAGGATTTCCTGACTACTGTGGTGATGTAGTTATCAAAGGAGTGTCTACTGTCCACCTGTGTCCCGAGGCCTCTTTTCACACTTTAGGTGTTTAGTGAGCTACTGCCTATGTGGTAGTTCATGGGTACTGAGTTTTTCCCAAAGGGGATGACAATGCACTAATTGGCATTGAGCTTGAGGCCATGACTTTGACACCAAGCATCTGTCTCTATGAGGCCCTTTTGTAGAATGTCTACATCATTAAGTGATTCTATTATGGCTCCCAGTTTGCAGTCATCTGTGAACTTTGTTAGCCAAAGACCTTCTGTGTTGGCCTGCACTTCAGAGAAGTAGATGCCGAACAGGAGAGGACCCAGGACCGAACCCTGTGGTACTCCACTTATCACTGGTCTGAAGTCGGACTTGGAGTCGGTTACTTTTACTGTGCAGGTCCTGTCAGTAAGCCAGTTGGCCACCTATCTTGTGACATAGGGATTTATCCCCAGTTTAGTGAGTTTATCTATAATTCCAGAGTGGGGGATGGTATCAAAAGCCTTGGCGAGGTCAAGATAGGCTGTGTGCACTACCTTGCCCTCGTCTACGGCCCTAGTGACTGCTTCAAAGAAGTCAATCAGGTTTAGTAGACATGATCTACCTTTTACAAACCTAAACTGAATGGGGTCCAGGGTTTGGAGGTTACCTATGTCTTCATTTATAAGCTCCAGGATGATACATTTCAGGCTCATCAGGATAATGGGGCGGTAGTTTCCGGGGTCTGTGATAGCACCCCATTTGTGAAGTGGAATAACCGTCACTGTGCGCCATTCAGTAGGCACATAGCCTGAGGTGAGGCTATGACTGAACATGGTACTTAGTTGGGGTGCCGGTTCATTCTGTAGTTCATGCAGTATGCAGCCTGGGATGTTGTCTGGTCCCATGGATGCTGTTGTTCTTGGCTTTGGAGAGTGCGGTCTTTACTTGTTCATCTGTGATTACAGGAACTTTGCATTCTTCCAGTATTAAGATGGGCCCTTTGGAGGGTGAGAGGGGGGTAAAGTTAGCACTGAACCTATCTGCCAGGATGTTGGCAATATCGATTGGTTCTGTATATTTAGTGCCATTGTGCTGTAGCTCAGAGCAGATCTGGGTGTTGCCATTGAGATTCTTGACATAGCCGTAGAATGCTTTGTGGCTGTCTTTGGAATCAGTGGCAATTTTATTTTCATAACTAGATTCGGAGGATTTTTATGAGGGATCTCAGCTTCTTGCTGAGGCTGACCAGGGAGTTCCTCCAATCTTGGGATTTTACTCTTTTTTGCAACAGCTTCTGCCTTCTGTTATAAAGTTTGTTTATGACAGGGGACCACCAGATTGGCTTCCTTTTTTTGGGGGATAGTATCTTGGTTCTGTTGGGGATGGCACAATCCATACACTCATGTATGTGCTTATACAGTGCATTTGTGTAAGATTCAGCAGTCGTACCTCTAATTTCCGTCTGCATGGGTATCGTGAAGTTTGCCACTTCTGTCTTAAGAAGCATGAAGTTGGCTTTGGAGTAGTGTTTGATGGTGGTTTCCTTAATGTGGGTTAAGGGTGGGATATGAATGTCTAGGATGATTAGCTTGTGGTCGGATCTGACCTGCGAGGAGTTGACCTCTGGCGTGAAACACTGGTTACCCATATTGGTAATGACCAGGTCCAGGATATTGCTGTCCCTGGTGGGGGTGTGGACAAGCTGATCCAAGGCATTGGAATTTATGAATTCCAGAAATCGTTGAACTAATGAGTTGGTACATAAGTAGTTTTCACAGCTGATGATTGGGTAGTTGAAATCGCCCATAATTAAGGTATTGGGTTGTACTTTAATATTTTCCAGTATTTTAAGAAATTAAGAGTGGGAATCCTGGGGCATGGTGGGGGGATCTGTAACAAGCTGCAACTTGGATTGCAGTCTTGTCCAGTGTCAGTTACACTTGGATAATTTTGGATGCATTATGTTGTGGAGGTGTGGATATCCTTAATGAATATGGCCATGCCTCCGCCTTTAGTGCTTTGTTCCAGGTTAGATGGCCAAAAGGTGTTTTATGAATTATAGCCTGGTAATGCAGGGGTGCTCTCTGAAGCCTTGAACCAGGTCTCCGTCACTGCACAAATGTCGATGTTCTCCATTTTAAGGAGTGCCTTGAGTGAGTGCATTTTGAGGTTTAGACTTCTAGCATTAAGTAGCATTACCCTCATATTTTGCTTGCTTGTACCTGTTATGGTGGTGAATTTGTCATTTGAATCTTGCCTAAAAAAGGCACTATAGGGGTGGCAAGAGCATTAGCCAGTATCCGGAATCCCAAGGGCGACAGGTGCAGGCCATCTCTGGCAAAGCATTGTGGTTTGTCAATCATATCATCCCAGGCAGAGAGTTACTGGATCCCCTTAGAATGACACCAGAAGCTTAGCCAATTGTTGAAGTCAATCATTTTGTCCTTGTACTGTGGTATCATTCTGGGTGATGGCAGGATGCTGCTCAGGGCTAGGGTCATACCTGCCTGGGCTACAAGATCAGATAGCCCCTCCATGTCTCTTTTCATGTAGTCCAGGGAGGTACGTCTCAGGTCATTCACACCAACATAGACAATGACAGAGTCATATTTGTACTTGTTGTGGAGTGACCTGAGTGCATGCATTATGTGGTGGATCCTGGCACCTGACAGGCAGCTGACAGTAACTTTCTCCTTGTTTAGCCTGGTGAGTGGAACATCAGTGTGCCTGACTATAGAGTCACCTATGACTAGAGTGTTGGGTACGTTGCTATGCCTTATGGGTTGTGGTTGAGTGACACACTGAGTTTGTGGGTTATGTGTCATTTGGGTTGTGTTGGGGGGTGGAGGTTGCTTGTGTTTCTGCGTTGGAGGTCCCTGTTGCTTGGGTAGATTTTTTTGAGAGCCTCTGCAAATGTAGGTGTGTGTTTTGTGTTTCTATGTGTGTGTTTTGGTGGTGTAGGTTTTGAGGGACTATGTGATGAGTGTGGTGTAGTGCAAGTGTTTACCTTCTCCTCTTGACTGTCTAGTTCAGTCTTGGGTGAAGAGAGCTTTGCATGCAGTTTGGCTATATAAGTGCATCTCTCACAGGTTGTAGTGTTGGGTGGTAGGAGGAGAGTGTTGTCTGTGTACATGAGGCAATTGCTACATTGCCCCAAGATGCCCAGATTCATCAGCTAGACAGGAGAAAACACCAGGAGCTGACCCTTAGACATGCCTGGATAGGTGCTTATTTATGAAGTACTAATATCTGTTTTCCTCTAGACAAGTGAGGAAAGTTGAGTGCTGTAGTAATTTGTAGTTTATTTAGTGCTTACAATGAGTTCTGAACAAGTGCTGAGCTCAAAGATTTGAGTGCTGAAACTAGAAAACTGGGTAGTTCTAAGAAACAAATTTAAGCTAGAATGCTTCCCTCCAACACAGAAAGGCTTGGGGGCTCAGAAGCTTACAAACAGTCCTGGATACAGCAAATCTGTATCTGGACTAGACGACTTACAGGAAAAGCAGAAACAAGCTGGAAAAGGGAAAAGTGGAGCAGAAACTCCCTGGGTTGACCTTCTCAAATGTTCTCACTGGATTACGTAGAATGAAGTAAAGACACTAGACTGGGAGGAGTGTCCCAGATCAAATTTACAGTATGGAAGAAATTGCAAAGCCACCAGGTATAAAAACAGTATACCAACAGGGAAGGAGGGTGGGTAACAAAAATCAGAAGAAACAAATCCAACCAGATGCTTAACAATTGTAGAACATTTCTAGTTAATACCTCACATACAGTGAAACTAGCTAGCAAAGTATATGCAGACAAATAAAAGTGCTATAAATAACTCAGAAATAACCAAAAACAGGATACTTAATGTTATATATCACAGATTAGTTGGCTCAGAGCCCTTCCTCCAACTTCCTCCTATTATCTCAGTGTGAAATGGCAGAAACACTCACAAGTTAACTTCTTAAGTAACAAAGTTGAAACCTGAAACAACTTTAAAAAAAAAGCTTAAAAGAACCAATGAGGTGCTTACTCCAAGGCGTAGTCCAGGCAACCCCAGTCAGCCAATGACCACAAACAATTCACTCTCACTGAAATGCTACACTGGCTTTGGCTAAGCTATGATGGCCTGGAACATATGCTCAGACACACAGCCTCTACTAACAAACAACTAAGCCCAAAACACAAGCCTGAATATGGACAGTGCTACAATACCAACACTACTTAGGTAGAAAAAACTGCAGAAATGTTTAAACAGATAAAGAATCAAGGAGACTCTAAAGAATGCTTTTAAATGCAAACAAGTAATATGATGCACTCATAACAGGAAATCAGAACAAACAAACCCAACCAGATGCTTAACAATTGTAGAAAATTTCTAGTTAATACCTCACACACAGTGAAACTAGTTAGCAAAGTACATGCCACCTCAGAACACAACACCTGCAACACATAGACCTCACAGTCAGAGTGTCAAACAGTCACAGCCCTTAAGGCCAAACACAATGCCAGACACACTAGTCATTGGTGACTCCATAGTCAGACACACTGACGTCCCGCTCACCAGACTGAGTAAGGAGAAGGTCACAGTAAGCTGCCTGTGGTCTCAACAGCAGGTACAAATATGACTCAGTCATTGTCCACGCTGGTGTCTGAGATGTACCTCCTGGACTACATGAAAAGAGACATTGAGGGACCCTGACCTTGAGCAGTATCCTACCTTCACCAAGAATGATGCCACAATACAGAGATAAGATGATCAGCTTTAACAATTGGCTTAAACACTGGTGTCATTCAAAGATGACATGCTGGACAAGATATTGGCAAAGGCTCTTGCCCCATAGTGCCTTTTTAGGCAAGGCTCAAATTCTAAACCTACCACCCTAGAACACAAAAAGGAAAAAACTAAGGGTAATGCTGCTCAATGCCAGAAGTCTAAATCTCAAAATGCTCTCAGTATGGAGAACATCGATGTCTGTGCTGTGACAGAAACCTGGTTTCAGGTTTTACCTCATATCCCAAAATCGGACAATACCAAGAAAGGAGGGTATCCATATTCATCAAGGACACCCACACCTCAAGACTGGTATGCATCGGAGACCATCCAGGTGCAATTAACCATAGGCAAGACTGCTCTGCAAATTGTAGCATGTTACAGGCCACCCTCACAAACTCAGGAACCTCACATGGCCTTCCTGAAAACACTAGAGGGATAAATGTATCACCAAACACCATCATACTAGGTGACTTCAATTACCCTAATATAGACTGGGAACACTACTCAAGCCCAAACACCCTAGCCCAAAAGTTCCTGGAATTCATAAACTCAAATGCCATGGAACAACTAGTCACCATCCCCACAAGAGGAGATAACATACTTGATCTCATCATCACGAACATGGGAGCACAATGTTCAACACCGAGAGTGCCCTCACTGGTGAGATCAGACCACAAACTAATCTCGCTGGAGGTCCTCATCCCACCCCACCTGAAATAAAAAGACCACAGTAAAGAACTTCTCAAAAGCCGACTTCACACTTCTAAAGACTAGTGTGGTCTCCTTTAAGGCCCCCCTAGCAGGAAAAACAGTACTCAAGCCGCTGAATCACTTACAAATGCCTTCTACCAGCACCTGCAGGACTGCCTGGATAAGGGAATCCCCAGCAAAACAAAGACTCTCGTCCAGTCTGGTGGACCCCAGCCATAAAAAACTCTACAACAAAAGGAGGAAGCTACTACAAGATAGAGCAAAATCCTTAAAAGGTAAGACACCCTTGATCACTATAAGTAAAAACTAAGAGCTCTCATAAAATCATCCAAAGCAAATTTCGAGAGAAAAATAGCTAAAGACTCAAAAGACAATCATAAGGCCTTCTTTAGCTATGTTAGAAACCTGGGAGGAAACTCCCAGATATGCTCAGGGCTAGTTCAAAATGCTGTGAAGATTACTGATCCTACAGACATTGCCAACATACTGGCTGACAGGTTCAGTGCAAACTTCTCCCACCCTCCCCAAAGGAGAGATATCTATACCAAACGATTGCAGCCCCCAAACATCTCCAGAGTGAGAACTGCTCTCTCCAAAGCAAAACACAACATCCATGGGACCTGATGGTGTCCCCGGCTGTGTGCTCCATGAACTCAATGAGGAATTAAACCCACAGCTAGGACAGCTGTTTAATCAAAGTCTTACCTCTGGATCTGCAACTGTGGTACCACTTCACGGTGCCTCCAAAGCCTTATCTGCAAAGCCATGGAGAGGATCATAATGGACCTCATAAATAAAGACATAGGGAATTTGCAGACTTTGGATCCAACCCAGTTTGGCTTTGTCAAAGGCAGATCATGCCTTTTAAACTTGGTTGACTTTTTGAAACAGTCACCAAAGCCATTGATGAGGAAAGGCAGTCCATACAGCCTACCTCGATCTGGCTAAGGCCTTGATACAATACCCCACTGTATCATTGAAAAACTCATCAGCTTGAATGTCAACCCATACATCACAAGATGGGTTGCAAACTGGCTGAGTGACAGAACCCACAGGGTCAGAGTTGCTGGCGCCATGTCAGACTCAAAGCCTGTCACAAGTGGTGTCCCACAGGGCTCAGTCCTGGGCCCACTCTTGTTTGGCATCTACTTTTCAAGCAAACACAGGAGGGTTATGACAAAGTTTGCAGATGACTGCAAACTAAAACACATCTGACACAGATATCCTTCAGAAGGGTCTCACAGAAACAGATAACTGGTGCCAGAGCCACGGCCTAAAGTTAAATGCCAAAAATGCATAGTCATACCCTTCGGGAAAAACAAGGTTACCCTAGCTACCAAATAGGTGGCAATCCACTGAGCACAGAAGAAGTTATCAGGGACCTGGGGACCCAGGTTGATAGTAGTCTGTCATTCGACACCCATGTAGCTAAAGTAGTTAGGAAGACCTTCTACATTGCCCACCTTATCATGAAGGGATTCTCATCTAGATCAAGGGAGGTCATAGTCTCCCTTTACTCATCACTCATCAGACCAATGATTGAGTACAATGCCCCATTCGAATGTATCTGACCCGACACTTGCAGCAGCTGGAGAGGCCACAAAAGTTCCTCACCAAAAGGATAAAGGGTCTCAAAAATCTGTCCTATGCTGCCCGACTGAAAGAACTCCAGCTCTATTCAGTCACTTATCAGAGGTGACCTTTGCCTAACATACAAGGCCATGTCAAACCCAGATTTGATGAATATGCTTCACCTCAAAAATCTAGATCCATCAGAGCCACAAGCTGGAGGGATAGATTCATCACCCAAAGACTCCCTATGCTGTGGAACAAAATCCCGGTACATGTGAGGCAGAGCAGCTGGCCTTGTTCAAGAGAACTCTTGACCAATGGATGGGAGATAGATATACCCCAGGGATTACCTCAGTGTCACTGCTAAAATAATGGGTATAGTTCCCCATACTAAAGGCAGATAGCCTAGTATGAACCTATGAACCTATGAACCTATGAACCTATAAATAATTCAGAAATAAGCAAAAAACAGGATACTTAATGTTATATATATCACAGATTAGTTGGCTCAGAGGCCTTCCTCCAACTTCCTCCGATTAGCTCAGTGTGTTGCTGGACTATTTGACTGAAACCCATAATGCAAAACATCATATCCTTACCCATTCTAATGGCAGGTAACCCATTTAAAGGTATTATTGTGTGTGTTCCAGATGATTTCAGTCCCTTCTCAGTTCCTGAAACTATTCTTAGACTGGTTTAATACCTTTTCTGGTCCATTCAAATCAGAGATGCCGCTGCTGTGTACAGGTCTTTATGAAAAAGATGTGTTTCTGGCCTTTCATGGGTCAACATCATGCTACCATGTTATGGTGTAGATTCTGCTTTCTTCAGTACAAGCTATGTGTAGTAACAAGGAAAAGAGTTCTCACTGACTACAGTACACAATACTATGGCGCCTCTTCTGTTTCTGTGGTTGGCTCACAGTGCCTTGCTGCAGATTCCTACTGCCCTCATGATGTGGAGGTTTCAGCACTTGGGAAATGTACCTTATCCCCTGGCCATACCTTAGGATAGTTCTCATCCACAGGACCCCAGTCTATAAGTAGGGTGCAGATGGGAGTATAACCATATGCACTCTATCCCCTGACCTTATCTCAGGACAGCTGTCAGACAAATACCTTTTTCTCATGAGGTATAGGGAAAAGTGTCTCCCTCCCAAAGAGTACATAATTAAGACTGACAAAGAAAAGAATGCGTAGATACTGAAAATAAAATTCTGAAATAGTAGCCTGAATCAACAAATAAAGAAGCAGTTTTCATTATTACACTATAAATAACTTGTTTTCATTGAAAATGCATTGCTTGATGTTGCTTACTGCTAGAGAATGCTAAATAATTTCACCAGCTTCTACTGCATCAAGCAAATGAATATAGATGTGAGCCAGAAGGCAGATATAAGTGTATGTGATTGTTCTCAAACTTCCATTTCCAAAACATGGAACACTACCTCTCCCAGTGTGAAACAAATGGGCACTGTATGGAACATTTATAAACAACTTCAACTAGTAAGCTAAGAGCATCATAATTAAGTTCTTTTGATGAATTAATATTATTCAGTACTATTCAGTATTACTTTATGTGAATATTTGTTAAAAACATTCTTAGCAATGTCAAACCCTTTAAATGTGGTACAGTGTGGAACATAGAATTTTTAATACTCAAAATGAAGAATATTCCTCATAATGAGGTACAGCTGAGAAGTATTTATTTTATTTATTTACATTTGTTTATTCTGGTGGTGCATTGATAAAATGTGACCATTTACAGGCACAACCAGAAAAAAGTAAGACAATCACAAATGAACAATGGTGCAGATTATCATACAAAGATAGGAACAGTTGCAAGTATAAAATTCACATGTAAAGAGTGGTGATAGAGTTTACAAAGATAAAAACAAAGCAAGCATATAACATCTACATTAGACCCAAATTTGTGCCTATTATGAGCAGGCTGCTAAGCTAAAGAAAAACTTAACTCAACAAATATGTACATCTTATAGAAAAAAATGAAACACATTTACTCATAAAACTCATCAGACAGAGACAATCTGATAACACTCAGTAATATTATGCATCAGTCATAACAAAAAAATGAAGTGTTGATACTATTGCTTTAAAAAAGGGCATATATTTCAAATAAATCATACTTTTTTCAAAAGAGTAAAGCCCCCCCCCATAGTCATGGGTTTGAATCTCTCAACTATCGCTTGCCTATTGTATGCCTCTGAGCAAGTCACTTATAAAGACATTGTTCCTGTGTCACAACTAAAAAAAAATCACCAGAATTACAGATAAACAGGGTTTAACTTGATTAACACATAATAATAATAATAATAATAATAATAATAATAATAATAATAATAATAGCAAATGTACTAATTTCTGGACTCTACCTCAGGACTGCTTCCCAACCATAGATTCTACTACTCATTATGGGGTAGGGAAAGTATTTAAGTACAGTGTTATACTTTCCACAGGATCCTTAACAGCTTCAGTATAACACATAGATTTTTTGGGACAGCGAATTCTGAAAACATGTGGACTCTGATATACTCCACCGTAGAGCCATGTGGTCAAAGTCCATAGGTGTCAGAGGGCACAAAGCTACCCTTGGAGTGATACTCTCTTTTCATGACCTGATTCTTGCACTCTTAGCTGATGTAAATGTACAGAAAAAAAAAACTGAAAGATATTAAGTCTGAAACTCAAATGTATGTCATTATTTAGTCACTTCAATCCATAGTGCTTTGCCAGCAAAGCACAAATTGTATGAGGAATTAACCAAAATATATGAGGCAAAAACATGGACATTCTGCAAAAATCTATACAGCTGAGAGCTGTGGGACCCTTTACACTAATGCATGCACACACATACTCATGCACACTTGCACACATGTACTATCGCACACTTGCACACACCCAGTTGTGCACACTCACATACACCCATTTAATCATGCGCATTCGCATATACACAATAATCACACACTGCACATATACATTATAAAAACACATGCAAGAGCTCACAAACACTTGCAGACAACCTCACACACACACACACACACACACACACACACACACACACACACACACACACACACACACACACACACACACACTTTCTCTTTCGCTTTAGAAAAGAGTCTGATGTCCATTTTGTAAATGAGCAAGCACAGTATTCTTAATTTACAAAAAGCTATCTGAGGCAAGAGGTGGGGGCACAGTTCATGATTTTATTTAAAGTAGGGGGGGCACTCCCACCCCCGTCCTATGGTTTCTGCGCTGTTGCCAGATGAAGTACCTAACTTTTGGCTAGAAGTATTAATATCATTACAAGAAGGTTTAGCCCTGAGTAAGAACTACATATATGCACACCCCAAGCAGACACCAACTGGATTAACAAGAGAAAAATGATACCCCTTGGTAACAGTAATCCTGCAAGCTATCCTAAAAAACTATAGCCCAGTAATTTGCCTTCCGATGATGTATAAAGTATGGAACTGATGCTGACAAAGTTTATGGTTATTTAGAAGAAAACCAATCATGGCAATAGAACAAAAGGGTAACAAAAGAAAGTTCTATGGAGCTAAGGATCATTTGTTGTTAAATAAAGTCATAGTGGAGATTTGTAAAAAGGGTAAGAATCTAAGTATGGCATGGATGGATTACAAAAAAGCATCTGACAGCATCCCACATTCATGGATAAAGGATCACTTATAGATGTATAAGATATACCCTGCATTGATCAATTACATTGCAGTTACCAAGAAACAGTGGCAAACCACTTTGCAAGTAAGCCATAACAAGGGACAAATTATTATGCCAGGGATAAAAATTCAAAAGGAGATATTCCAGGGTGACTCTGTCACCGCTGCTGTTTTGCCTTGGCCTTAACCCATTAAGCTGTCTGCTTAATATATTAGGTCATGGTTACAGTTTGGTTCATAGATAACAACAAGGTGTAAAGACTTCTCATCTTCTTTTTGTAGATGACGTATAGGTCATCATCAGATAAGGAGCTGAAAGCATAACTGGAAGTGATCAAACCTTTCTCAGATTATATAAAATGTCATGTGGTCTTGATAAATGTGCAAAAGCAACATTTAAAGCAGGAAAACTGCAGCACCAAGAAAACATCAGTCTGGGTCGAGAATGTGATATAAAGGAACTTGAGCAGGATGGAGTGTATAAATATTTGGAAACTGATGAAGTATTGACAATAAAACATGAACAAAATTCAGTAAGGAATATTTTAGAAGACTAAACTTAATACTGAAAACAGCCCTGACATCTAGGAACAAAGTCCAAGCTATAAACCAATTTGCTCTTCTTGTTTTAGCTTACAGTTTTGGGGTGACTTGCCTGGCCCCAAAAGGTATTGGATCAGTTGGACAGGAACAAGAAAAATGCATCACGCTTATCAAATGGTGTATAAAACTCACTGTATAGCAACAGTATATATTTGTCATTCTGAAGGAGGTATTGAAACTTGAACTTGAAACTGCTTACATGTATAGATCAGCAATCATAGGATTGCATACATATATGTTGACCTTACCAGATCCAAACGTAGTGAAAGCTTTGAAACATGAAGAGAACAAATCTAATATGACTTCCCTGATGAGTTTAGCATAAGCATATCGATGTCGAGTGGAAATGGAAACCAAACCAGAGGCAGACAAAAAACAGACAGCAACTGAATGTGCCAAAAAACAAAAGCAAGAATAGAAGGAAAAGGATCAGATGAGAAGGCAAGAAATGTGGAAAAGGCATAAATATAGTTGCAAGTGTAGAAATCTCCTGGCAAGCCCCATGTTAATCAGGATCTGATGCAGGAATGGTTAAGGAAAGGTAAATTTAAACCAAAAAAATTAAAGTTTAATATTAACAGCCCAGGGTAATGGACTATGTCCACATCGGTTTGCAAAGTCATTGAACATGTGGGAGAAACAGATTAATGGAGGTTCTGTAAAAAAAAAAAAAAAAACAAAAACAAATATCTTGCTACTGGGTATGATACACTAATGGCAGAGGGCCTGTATACTTGAAAGACATCATCATGTGGCAAGACTGTTGCATTGGGACTGTGCAAACATTACAATAGCAGAGAACTACTGGAAACATTAGCCTTTTAGAGAATGATGAAGTTTATATCACATGGGATTACTCATTACCAACAGTTCAAAAAAGAGAAAACCAAATAAAGTAGTCCATTAAAAAAAAAAAAAGATGAAAATAGCATTGATCACTGAAATTGCTGCACCCACTGATTACAGTATCTTATGGACAGATAGACACAAAGTCATAAAATGCCAGATTTTTCTCTTTTCAGCAAAATGAGCATATAAAATAGCTAGCCAAGGGAGGGAAAGCCACAAGAACACGAGTTTAATGCCCACTTTTGTTCCAAACATAAAACTGGAACTTCATCAGATTAAACATTCATGCACCTGTTCCTCTTTTATAAAATTACCCACTGCCACCATGTGACTAAAAGCTAATTACATGAATGGACAAACACTGCCTTTTGAACCACACAACACATAAATACATTATAGCAATTTCTTTTAAAATTCAGTAAAATGACTTATCCATGAAACAAATGTATCCTAATAGAGGATATAGTAAATACCTGATAGATTCAGCCAAAAAAAATCTGTCTGGAAGAAAAAAGAAGAAGGAAAATGCATAGTATAAGGAAGAATAAGTGACTGATTTAAATAAGGCTCCAGTTTGTGTATTTACTCAAAGGTTTTACATCACCAGTGCTGCAGGTTATTAGAAGTACTAGCATATTTTCTTGACTGATGAATTCTTGACTAAAATATTTCCAAAATATCTGACTTTTGCAGTTTGGAAAGGTCAAACTATTGCACATAGAATTGCACATAGTTGTGAAAGATAAGTGTCAGAATATATTACCTAGGAGAAATTTTAGTTGTGGAAATTGTGGGTCTTGTGCTTATTCACATTAAGGGGATGAATTTATAATGAATGGTTTTGAATTTAATGTCTAACGACACATTTTGTGTAAATCAGAAGGAGTAGTGCATTGTTCTAGTCCAAAATTTTATATAGGAGAAACAAAACGTGCAAGTAAAAAGAATATTGGAACACATGCGTGATACATGTAACAGGGGGCTGCAAAGTCCTATATTAACACATTACAGTGTCAGCATAGTGAAGACTAGCTGAAATTTATGTTTTTATTAAAACACCAACCACATTTAAGGAAAAATATAACACAATGGTTATTGTTAAAATAAACCTGTTTTTTTTTTTAAATATCAGACATGTCACCCATGGAGTTTGAACATGAATATAGATTGCTAAGTTTTTTGTTACAATATAGAAAATGTTACTGTCAGTTTACAGCAGTGAGAATTTTGTTAGTTCATATAATTGCTGATTATTTAATGAAGAGCTGTATAATGGTTCTGTTTGTCTCCTTGAAGACTGTGAAGCCAAAGTGCGAGACACTTTTACACTGTTTTATTTATTATGGTGATGCTTTAGAGCAAACCTATACAACTCAATAAATAACAGTCATATCTTTATTATGTTGGCATAGTATCAGACCTAAAAATAAAACTTATTTCTCAAAAACTATATGTTTTGTCATTTTAAATATAGTGAAAAATACATTTCTACCAGGTGCATACTGACATCTGTACATCTGAAACGCTGGACTTTGACTGGCTTTAAAGCTATTCGTACAAGTTTTCAAATACCTATTCCTGATATTTTTTTTTCAAATAATCCGAAGGCATAATAAGAGTATGGGCATTTGAAAGTAGATTACAATGGCTACCAGATACTGACAATTTGAAAAATGTCCCAAACATCAAGTTTAAATAACTCCAGCTATCTATCAGGTTATAAATCATAAAAGTTATCAAGCACATAAACATATAGAGTTGTAACATCAGACTTAACAAGATGATTTATGCATTTTTCTGACAAAAAGTTAGATTTTCACTACTTTAAATATTACAGCATTAAGAATGACATTTTATCATAAAATTTATGAAGAAACTGTTGCAGTGCTAATGAACTTAGAGCATAAGCAATGACAGCTGTATAGATATGCATCTCAGCATATTTCTCAAAAAATTCCTAAGAGTTATGTCAAATCATTTTGGAGACAGCAAACTTTCTAGATCAGGGCAAAAATCTGTCTAAACAGTTTTAAAAATGTTCAGTAGTAAAACAGCTAATAAAGACTTCAGAATTGTGTTATATTAACATGCATCTGCATAAATTCAAGAAGAAAGTCACATTTTCTGAAACAAAGAGTAAGAACTCCCCTGAAAGGCACTCAAATGCCTTCTTAGCACTAAAGGTGAGGGGCAGCATATGAATATTTTTTTAAATAGATTGATTAAGGATTACAGATCTCCTAATGCTGTCCTATCTGCTGTAGTTTATCCTTATTCTGAAATTCTTTCTTTAAGTAATCTGACTGAGATGGGCTAAAGATCCAGGAGTCTTCTATCTAATCTGAATGCCCATATATTCATATAAATCATACAATCTGTGTTAAATAAAGTTTGGATTCTTTCAAAAAGGGAAAACGGTGCTTGCTTCCAAGACAAAAAAAAAAATAACCCATGTTGAAAAATCTCTTGACATATTTTCCTATGGTCTTGCAAAGTGGAGAAAGAGACCTGCATAAGCTATTTTTTTTGTTTGTTTGTTTGAAGATATTTCAGTATTAATTGTAATCCATGCATAAAAATATGGGCCATATTATCTGAAATCACTGTGGAAGAGAAGGGAGAGGAAGGCCTTCTAAAATGGAGATGATCTGTGAATACTGAATATTAGGATCTTAATCAATGAATTTAGAACATTGAGAGCAAAAGGCCTCTTTCCAAGCCAAATGGTTTTGAGGAACAAAATTCTCTCAAAATATGCTTTATGACATGGAAGGATGAAACTCTTATCTGTGAAACAGAAGATCCGGATTCAAATAGTGGGCAAGAGTAATGGCTGTGCCAAAAGTAAGAAGAGGTGAGTATGTGTTCATTAAATGATAGGTTAAATATCCAGCAAAGAAAAGTGTATTTCCTGCTTGGCCATACCTAGTTCATGATAGAGCTCAGAAGCTTTAGCTCAGGTAAACAAAAGTGATGAGAAACTATAGGCAGGCTATCTGCTGTGGAAGGAGTGAACATAAACCACATTGATGTCGCTACATACACACTATGCAAGAGGTAAGGGTAAGCCAAAGGGGAAAGATACCCCTAATATCAAGATGCCTCTTTTTTGAGATGCCTCATCTTCTTTGCCTTGTTATACAGATTAATTGAGGCACCAGGATATAAGAACCAATAGAAGCAGGCAAAGATACCGGTTAGGACCACTTTATTACTGAAAAACAGCAGTTAAGTGATTTTGTCTTTAACAAAGACTTTTTCAGAACTGCATACAACCAAAATTAAATACTTAAGAAGTATCAAGTCATATGATACAAGTAACCAATAAAAGACCATGCTTAATTGGGTACAATATATACTGATGAGCCAACTCAAAAATACAAAAATTTAAGTAAGTTTTAAAATACTTTTGAGAAACAATAAAACCAATAAAACTGACAAGCTGTCTATACAAACTTAAACTAATATTATATATTACCATAGGGGAAAAAATATTTACATGTATGTAAAAAAATACATTAAAAGTCAGCCTTCAAGACTTTTTAACTGTAATATTGGTGCTATGGAGCAAGATTCATTCAACCCTGGAGGCTCCAAAGCAGTAAGTCTAAGAATCTTACCTCCATTATGATAGCTGGCATCCAGCATTCCAGAAGAAGGCTTTTGTTCATAGGTTCATAGGTAGGTACTAGGCTATCGGCCCTAGGGCCTATACAAGCCCAGCTAAAAAGGTACCCTGGCTTTTGCCACCCAAGAAAATTAATGTCATGTGCCACTGTCGAACAGAGCCACAAAAGTGATCCCGGGGTGAATTTCCTATTTCCCATCCAATCATCAAGATTTTTCTTGAATAGTGCTAATGAGGAGCTTTGTTTGATATAGATAAGTAGTTTATTCCAGAGTATGGGAAGTCTCTGGGACAGGAATCTATCCCTCAGGCATGTTCTGTTTATTGTGGTGACAAGGTTAAGGTCCCTAGAGTGGGTAGCTCGGAGGGATTGGGATTTCTTTACATGGAGCATGTCCAACAGCTCTGGGTTTGACATAGCTTTGTATGTTAGGCAGAGATCACTTCTGAGTAGGCGATATGTGACGGAGTAAAGCTGGAGTTTTTTGAGACAGTCTGCGTAGGGCATCTGTTTGAGGCCAGTAATCCTCTTTGTGAGGTATTTCTGTAGCCTTTCCAGTTGTTGCAGATGTCTTGTGAGGTACATACCAAAAGGGGCGTTGTACTCTATAATGGATCTAATGAGTGATGAGTAGAGGGGAACAATGACCTCTTTTTTTCTGGATGAGAAACCTTTTGTGATGAGGTGTGCCACATAGAAGGATTTCCTGACTACTGTGGCGATGTGATTATCAAAGGAGAGACTACTGTCCACCTGTATCCCAAGGTCTCTTATCACACTTTCAGTGTTAAGTATACTACCGCCTATGTTGCAGTTCATGGGTACAGAGTTTTTACCAAAGGGTATGACAATGCACTTTTTGGCATTGAGCTTGAGCCCATGGCTTTGACACCAGGCATCTGTCTCAGTGAGGCCCTTTTGTAGGATGTCCACATCGTTAGGAGTTTCGATTATGGCTCCTAGTTTTCAGTCATCTGCGAACTTCATTAGCCAAAGACCTTCTGTGTTAGCCTGTACTTCAGAGAAATAGATACCAAACAGGAGATGACCCAGGACTGAACCCTGTGGTACTCCACTTGTCACTAGTCTGAAGTCAGATTTGGAGTCTGCTACTTTCACAGTGTGGGTTCTGTCAGTGAGCCAGTTGGCAACCCATCTTGTGACATAGGGATTTATACCTACTTTAGTGAGTTTATCTATAATTCCAGAGTGGGGGATAGTGTCGAAAGCCTTGGCAAGATCTAGATAGGCTGTGTGAACCACCTTACCCTCATCTATAGCTTTGGTGACCGCTTCGAAGAAGTCTATCAGGTTTAGGAGACATGATCTGCCTTTTACAAACCTGAACTGGGTGGGGTTCAGAGTTTGGAGATTACCAATGTCTTTGTTTATAAGTTCCATGATGATACGTTCCATGGCCTTGCAGACCAGGCTCATCAGGCTAATGAGGCGGTAGTTCCCGGGGTCTATGGTGGCTCCCCTCTTGTGGAGTGGGATAACCGTCACCGTTCGCCATTCAGCAGGCACAAAACCTGAGGTGAGGCTATGATTGGACATGGTACTTAGGTGGGGTGCCAGTTCATTCTGTAGTTCATGTAGAACGCAGCCTGGGATGTTGTCTGGTCCCATGGACGCTGTGTTCTTGGCTTTGGAGAGTGTGATTTTTACCTGTGCAACCGTGATTACAGGAACTTTGCATTCTATGTTTAGAGATAGGTCCTTTAGGGGGTGAGAGGGGGTAAAGTTAGCACTGAACCTATCTGCCAGGATGTTGGTGTTAGAAAAATATGCATTTAAATATATGTGAAATACTAGTTTAAAAGCAAAGTAGTATGTAATGCATTTTATTCTATTAATGATATAACAAAAAGGCTGAATTCATGTGTAATTGCAAGTAGTTTTGAAACTGCAGTGTGGCTTGTAGCAAACTGACCTCTGACCCTGGCAGCTGGCAGCTCAGCAAGTTTTAATGTTTATGCTTTTCACAAGTGATTATCTGCTGGGTCAGGAAATTAAATATGTGAAATAATGAAATCTTCTGCTCTTTCCTGCTGGGATGATTTGGCCTTGTATATGTGTTACTAAGATAGCATGCAGCTGTTGGGGAAAGTGTTACAGTGAACAATGAAATGTATTAGAAGACTGAATCTGCTATTGTATTCGGACTAGGTTGAAACCTTGAAGAAGTAACTTTACAGAAAGACATTATGTCTGACCAGGTGGATAGCAAGGCCTTATTGTTACCAGAGGAAAACTTTTTTTAAATATATAGCAGCAGCAGTTTTTATGAATAGAGGACTGTAAGCTAAAGTGATGTAGATGCCCTGTGACATACCACGTCAGTAAGGTGGGCACAGCTTGAATGTAAAGACTATAAAATCTGTATACTTCCTGTTTCATGTTAGACAAAATTCTGTACTTGTACTTTTTTGCCTCCTGGTGTACACTAGTAAACTTTTGAACCTGAAACTCCTGTGTATTGAACTCTTGATTTTATTTAACAGTTGGCAATATCAGTTGGGTCTGTATATTTTGTGCCATTGTGCTGTAACTCAGAGCAGATCGAGTGTTGCCATTGAGATTCTTGACATAGCGATAGAATGCTTTGTGGCTGTTTTTAGAATCAGAGGCAATTTTGATTTCGTAACTAGCTTTGGAGGATTTTATCAGGGATCGCAGGGAGCTCCTCCTCTCATGGGATTTTACTCTCTTTTGCAACAGTTTCTTCCTTCTGTTGTACAGTTTGTTTATGGCAGGGGACCACCAGATTGGCTTCCTTTTTTTGGAGGGTACCGTCTTTGTTCTGTTTGGGATAGTACAATCCATGCACTTGTGTCAGTGCTTATAATGTGCAATTGTGTAGCATTCAGTAGTCGTAACTGTATTGTCCATCTGCATGGGTGTCATGAAGTTCACCACTTCTGTCTTAAGAAGCATGACGTTGGCTTTGGAGAAATTTTTTACCGTGGTTTCCTTGATGGGGGTGGGGGCAGGATGTGGATATCTAGGGTGATTAGCTTATGGTCGGATCGGACCAATGAGGCATTGACTACAGGTGTGGAACACCAGTCACTCATGTTGGTAATGACTAGATCTAGGATATTGTTGCCCCTGGTGGGGGTGTAGATAAGTTAATCCAAGGCATTGGAGTTTATGAATTCCAGAAAGCGTTGAGCGAAGGAGTTGGTACATGACTAGTTTTCCCAGTTAATGGTGGGGTAGTTGAACTTGCCCATTATTAAGGGTGTTTGGTTGAACCCTAATATTTTCCAGTACATCAAGAAAAGAGGAGTGGGAATCCTGGGGCATGGTGGGGATTTGTAACAAGCTACAATTTGGATTGCAGTTTTGCCTAGAGTTAGTTGCACTTGGATAACCT
This sequence comes from Protopterus annectens, assembly GCF_019279795.1. Taxonomy (NCBI): domain Eukaryota; kingdom Metazoa; phylum Chordata; order Ceratodontiformes; family Protopteridae; genus Protopterus; species Protopterus annectens. Next base: position 69,440,345 of record NC_056742.1, read on the forward strand.
CGGATGCATTATGCTGAGCAACTAGCCTGGAGGTGTGGATATCCTAAATGAATATGGACACACCTCCGCCTTTGATGTTCCGGTCCAGGTTACATGGCCGAAAAGTGTGGTATGAGTTATAGCCTGGTAGTGCAGGGGTGCTCTCTGGAGCCTTGAACCAGGTCTCAGCCACTGCACAGATATCATTTTTCTCCATTTTAAGAAGTGCCTTGACTGAGTGCATTTTGAGATTTAGACTTCTAGCACTGAGTAGCATCACCCTCAGTTTTTGCTTGCCTGTTCCTGTTACTGTGGTGAATTTGTCATTTGAACCTTGCCTAAAAAGGCACTATAGGGGCAGCAAGAATCTTAGCCAGTATCCGGAATCCCAGGGGTAACAGGTGCAGGCCATCTCTGGCAAAGCATCGTGGTCTGCAACCATGTCATCCCAGGCAGACAGATACTGGATCCCTTTAGAATGACACCAGAAGCTTAGCCAATTGTTGAAGTCAATAATTTTGTCCTTGTACTGCGGTATCATTCTGGGTTATGGCAGAAGGTTACTCAGGGCTAGGGTCATACCTGCCTGGGCTACAAGATCGGAGAGCTCTTCCATGTCTCTTTTCATTTAGTCCAGGGAGGTACGTCTCAGTTTGTTCACACCAACATGGACAATGACAGAGTCATATTTGTACTTGTTGTGGAGTGACCTGAGTGCGTGGGTTATGTGGCAGATCCTGGCACCCGGCAGGCAGCTGACAGTAACCTTCTCCTTGTTTAGCCTGGTGAGTGGTACATCAGTGTCCCTGACTATAGAGTCACCTATGACTAGTGTGTTGGGTACGTTGATTTGCCTTATTGGCTGTGGTTGAGTGGCACACTGTGTCATTTGGGTTGTGTTGGGGGTGGAGGTTGCTTGCATTTCTGCTTTGGAGGTCTCTGTTGCTTGAGCAGATTATTATTGAGAGCCTCCGTGAATGTTTTTGTGTTTCAATGTGTGGATTTTGGTGGTGTAGATTTAGTGAGACTATGTGATGAGTGTGGTGTGGTGCAAGTGTTTACCTTCTCCTCTTGACTGTCAAGTTCAGTCTTGGTTGGAGAGAGCTTTACCTCCAGTTTGGCTAGTTAAGTGCATCTCTCACAGGGTGTAGTGTTGGGTGGTAGAAGGAGAGGGTTGTCTGTGTACATGAGGCAATTTCTACATTGCCCCAAGATGCCCAGATTCATCAGCTATACAGGAGAGAACACTGGGAGATGACCCTTGGACATGCCTGAATAAAAAACTATTTTCCTCTAGATAAGTGAGGAAAGTGAGTAAAAGAGTTGTTTTTCTCTAAGCTTGTGAGGAAAGTAAGTACCAAAACTGTTTTCCTCTAGGTAATGAGGAAGGTTGAGTGCTGTAATAATTAGTAGCTTATTTAGTGCTTACAACAAGTTCTGAACAAGTGCTGAGCACGAATAAGCAAATTCAAGTGCTAAAACTAAGAATCTGTATCTGGACTAAACTAGTTACAGGAAAGGAGGGAAACAAGTGCAAATGTGGGCTTTTAAATCAGAAAGTTGAGAGAGAAAGAAAAACTGCCCAAATGGCCAATAACTACAATTTCTGGGCCAGAACCACTCCTTATGTGGTAGATAGGTTGCCTAGTGCTTACCACTCCCACTGATAAGCTAGAAGGCTTCCCTCCAACACAGAAAGCTTGGAGGGCTCAGAAGCTTACATACAGTCATGGATACAGCAAATCTGAATCTGGACTACACTAGTTACAGGAAAGGTAGGAAAAAGGCTTAGATTTTTTTTTGTACAGAAAAGTAGCTAAAACAGCAGTAAAAATAATTCAAATGCAGTGCAAGCTAGCACACTTGAATATGTAGCAATGTTAGACCAAACAGTTTTAAAAAATGCAATTAAATTAAAAATGACTAAAAACAAGTGCAGAAGGAGTCTATTAGGTAAAATGAGGTATAGAGATGGGACTGGGGGGAGTGTCCCAGATCAAATCTACAGTGGGGGTGGGCAACTGCAAAAGCCTTCACATTTAAACAAGACAGGAATAGGGAGGTTGGGGAGGGGAAAACAACACCTTCAGCAGAGATCTGAAAAACTATACAGTGAAGCAAAATAACAGTGCACAACTCTGAAGTTAGGCAGCAATGATACAAAATTAGTCAAGCAACAATTAATAGTACACAACTCTGAAGTGCCAAAAAAATATACTTAGCTCTGTATATCTCCAGATAGTTTGAAGAGCACTCTGTCAGGACACAGGAAGGCTCCAGCAATGATAGGCAGGCTGTTCCTAACAGAGTCTAATTTTATGTAAGGATAGTCAGATAACACACAGGATGTAAAACCAGTTATACCAACTTAAGACACAGAGAAATAAATAGTTAAAGGAAATACAGGGAGCCTCTGCTGTTCACTATTTTATGACAAATAGATTAATTAAGCAAAACACAGAAGTGCAGTGGCTGTTTTGAAATCCAAGGTGTCAGTAAATGTTTGAGTTATTTGCATAAGGTTCTTGCGTACTATAAGCCATACACTGTGAGCACTGCTGCTGCACAGCACTTGGTTCACCAGTTCAGTTCTTTGCTGGTACCTTGTCTGCACCTTGTTCCTGTGCCCACATGGGTTTCACCAAGTACTCCAGCTTCCTCTTATATCCCAAAGGTATAGTGTGCATGAAGTATCATTCATTGTAAATGCTCAATGATGTGTGTACATGTGAGCACGTACATCTTGCAAAGTGTTGGCAGCCCCGGTTAGGTTTAGGTCCTCTGCCTTGCACCCAGTGTGCACGGGGAGAAATTATGGCACCCCCACAACCCTGATTTAAGTGGGTACTGTGTTGAAATGCCTTCACAAAATGAAGTCTAATATCACAACACAAACCATAACAAAGACCCAAAACAAGTGCAGAAAAAAATCAACAAAAATGAAGTTGTACATAATGGCACATAGGATCTTCCCAAAAAGTGGAGAGGTCCTACTTATGTACATTTCAAGTATGTTATAATTTGTAAAACAGTTCACAAACAATTGTATCACATAAAACATGGTGGATTTATATGAAGGAATAACTATTTTCAAAATAGTTCACAAACAATTGCATCACAAATGACATCCTGGATTTATATGAAGGAAGAAGAACACATGCATGCCATAAATGGAATATAACTGTAGATCTATACACACACACACACTCAACTGCATACATTCAAACACACATTCTTTATAGGACATTTAGAGAAAAGTACCAACAGCAATAATAATCAAGCACAGAAACTCAAATCAGATAGCAGCAGCAAAAAAGAAACACTAATCAGACTGCTGAGAAAAACAGGAAATGGAATGGAAGGCAGTGGTGGTACAAGTGATGACAGGCAATAAGTGTAATAAGTGTGAATAGTGCAAATAAAATGCGCTGTTATGGTATGGTGGAAAGAGACAGCACAGCCTGTAGTAAAGGAAAAGTACAGTTGTGTAATAATCTCACCATAATGGTAGCTGTCCTTGCCTTCACTGCTGCAGTATTCCTAACTGTATGGGATTCCCTGCTGTGGAAGCCCGACGTCCTGCCAGTCTTCCAAAGACTTCTGAATTTAAAAGGTATGCCAAACGTAACCATACACTCCCTGCATGATGTAGGGCACAAAGGTGACATTCAGGCCTACCAAAACACAACTGATTGCTCCAGGAGGAACACCAGTCCAAGGAACCTAAGAGATAACGTGTATATTCAGGAAGGCAAAGAACTAGGGGGATAGAGGGAGACAGCGAATACAGCAGCAGTAAAGGCAAGGACATCTACCATTACACAACTGTACTATGTCCTTACATTCACTGCTGCAATATTCCTAATTATATGCCAGAGGGCCAAACCTCAAGAGGAAACTTGGGATGAGAAAGGGCAAAAGAGTCTCCTAAAAACATAAAGAACTAACCTAGCAAACAAAAAAACAGTCCAAAGCCTGGAAATACGAAGCAGGAGATACCAGATAATTGAAATCCTTTATTGAGCCAATACGTAACAACGAGCCCACACCATTAATGCCTTTACCACATACAAGTACGTTTTCGTCGAAGAACCATTCGACTTCATCACTATGTATATGAATTCATTTGTATGGAAGTATGTTTCTTATATATTTTTAATATACATGTATTTAATTTATATTTATATGTATATCTACAAACATAAAAATATATATATATACATTTTTAGGTATACAAGACTACACGGTTGTATGATAGCTGCAGATAGTGAATATATAACAGAGTGCATATAGTTAAGGGTCACGAACTGGAATCAATTGTATCCAAGTGACTAAACATTAATCAAGTAACAATTGGTTAATTATGAGAGTATTTAAACAGAATTAATGTGTTTAACTGTAGATTCTGATGAAGTCTCACTATAGGAGACGAAAGCACGCTCAATCTGTTTTAAATCGAGACGGTGTGATTAAATAAAGAGTTTGCAAGATTTTGGAAATATCCTTTGGTCAGTTCGTCTTCTTATATACGTATAGGTGGAGGACAGCCTTTATTGTTACCTACAGCAAGATTTTTTTGTCTGTTGCCATTAGTTTATACTGGGTGCGTGGACCCAGTGATTGTGTTTGGTTAGATTAATAGACTGATTAAGTGATAGCCCATTAACCACATTTGGCATAAAATAAGTGTTGGTGAGCAAGGACACTCTCTCCTCATGAAAAATCAAAAAAGGTGGACAAATTAATAAAATTCACAAATACTTCCACAAATAAAAGAAGAAGAAGTTTTGGTCAATGAACTAAGACGAAAGCGCTAACTGTATTGGATTAAATCATGTTTTGCTAATTTATTTGCCATTGCTTTTTATTTGTGAAAAAAGGAGGACAAGCCATAAGGGCCTGCAACTCAGCCACCCATCTGGCAGAAGTAAGAGCTAACAAAAGAAAAGTCTTCCAGGAACAATGCTGCAAGGAAGCTGAAGCAGGAGGCTCAAAAGGAGCCTGAGTCAACTTCTCCAAAACAAATTAAGATCCCAGGGAGGAGGAACAGGCTTTCTGGGAGGTCTAATATTAAGGACAACTTTAAGAAATTGTTTCACCTCCAATCTAGCAGCTAAAGGAAGAGAAAAAGGCAGACTAGCAGAAATAGCTGATAAGTGGGCCTTAATAGAAGACTAGGCCAAACCAGCATTGAGAAACTCACAAATAAGAGAGAACCAAATAAGCATCCACAGTAAGTGGGTCCAGGTTACAAGAGGAACACCAAAAAGAAAACCTCTTCCTTTTGTAGAAGTGGGATTTCCTAGTCATAGGTTTTCTGTCCTACTTCTGGACTTTCAGCACATCCTCAGAAAAAAGGTGTCTATGATGAATTAAAATCCTATCACCCACAATGTCAGCTGAAGCATGGACTAGTGGGGATGGATAAGATATCTTTTGTCTTGTGTAATTAGATCCATGCTGTGAAGTAAATTGTGATGATTGCCCCTGGCTAGATGCAGAAGAAGAGGGAACCAGTGCTGTCACGGCCAAAAGGGAGTCACCAACAAGATTCTGGGAGCATCTTGTTGAATTTTGAACAGGACGTTCGGAATGAGAGGAAGGGGAGGGAATGCATAAACAAACATTCCTTTCCAAGAGAATGAGAGGGCGTCCACCTTCCATGCCAGAAGAACTGGGACTCTGGCACAAAACAGAGGAAGTACTCTGTTCAAAGGGGAGGTAAAAAGAGCCACTCGAGGAGTACCCCACTGGTGGATAATGTCCAGAAACACATCTCTGTGAAGCATCCATTTACAGGACTGAGTTAAGGACCTGCTCAGAGTGTCTGCCACAATGTTCTGACCAGAAGGGATATAAACTTCCTGAAGAGTCACTTGACACTTGACAGCAAGACCCCCATAGCAGAAGTGCCAACTGGCAAAGAAGATAAGCTCTCATCCCTCCCTGCTTGTTGATATACTACATCACTGTGGTATTGTCTGTGAACACCTTCAGAGGCCATGGAGAAAAGAGAGACTGAAAGGCCTGAAGAGCCAGTAGAAGAGCTCTTATCTCTTTGACATTGTTGTGTTCCTTCTGCTGATGAGGCAACCACACCCTCTGTACCTTTAGGGAGACAAATGTTGCCCCATCCCTTGTCTGAGCTGTGAACAATTCTTGAGGGTAGAGGGGGATCAAAAGGGATCCCTGGATTCACAGATAACTGCTGAATCCACCAGAGAAGTTCCTGTCTGAGACAAGGAACTACAAATTCTAGAGGATGAGCATGTTGAAACCACACTGACTTCAGAAACCACTGAAACTTTCTCATATGAAGTTTGGCCAGAGGAAGCATCAGAATGGTGGATACCATGAAACCCAGAACACTCAGAAACTCCCTGGGAGTAATGGAACCCAGAGGAAGGAGTGTGGAAGAAAGAAATGAGAGTTAAGGCCTTTGGAAGGGGCAGGGATCCGAGCATTGGCACCATCTGACTCCTGCAACCCAGCAAAACATGATCCTGAGAAAGAGTCAGAGAAGACGTTTTCAAATTAATAGTGAACCCCAAGCACTGAAGAAGGGATACAGCAAAATGAAGATTTTGCAAAAGGATCTCTGGAGAGGGCACCTGAATCAACAGGTCATCCAAGTAAGGAAAACTTTGGTCCCCTTGAAGTCTGCAAAAGGCAATCATAGGAGCAAAACATTTGGTGAACACCCTTGGGACAGTAGAAAGTCCAAAGGGCAAAGCAGAGAACTGAAAATGCAAGGAAGCAACATAAAAATGCAAAAACTTCCTGAAAAGAGGATGGATTGGAATATGGAGATAAGCATCATTGAGATCCAGAGACACCATATAGGCTTAAGGGAGCATGAGAGGAAACAGAATCTGAAGGGGCAACATCCAAAAGGAAGGTGCCTTTAGAAAAGTGTTTAGATGAGAAAAGTCTAGAAAAGGTCTCCAAGTGCCCTCTTTTCTGGGGACTAGAAATAGTCAAGAGTAGAACCCTTTCCCCTTTTGGGACACAGGCACCTCTTGAATAGTACGCTGAGAAAAGAGATCTTGAAGAACCTCTGGTAAAAAGGGAAGATGTTTCCAAGGAAGCTGAGGAATGCCCATAAAAAGAGGATGGGATTTCCACACCATGAAGTACCCTTGATGAATGATCGAGAATACCTAAGAATCCTGAGTGATCTGAAGCCAAACTGGAAGAGAAAGAAATACGCATAGAGAAAGAGGAATGAGGCTGGAAAGGGATGGATAGTCACACAGTGTCTGGTTTGTCCAGGAAGGAAGGCTTTGAAGTCCACGAAAATTCAGTAGCCTTAGCAGGAGGAGCCCATTTGCCACTCTTCTTACATTTAGTAGAAGGAAGAGATTGCCTACAAACAAAGGTAGGCTTACTGGGGTAGTTTCTCTGAAATTTAGGCACAGGAGAAACAAACACATATTTAAACTCCAGTAAAGCCTTATCCTTATCCTGAAGAGACTTAAACAAACCAGCAGCAGCTTCTCCAAACAAAAGTTTAAAATCCAGAGGAGCATCCATCAATTTAGCTTTAATATCATCAGGTAAAGGTTGAAGCCTAAGCCAAGAATTCCTCTGCTTAACTGAACCAAAAACAACATCCCTAGAAGAGGCATCTGCCACATCATAACTATTTATTTTATTAATTTTATTTTACATTTGTTGACCAGGATAGTCCGACTGGATGCATGTCCATTTTCAGCAGAGGCCCGGGGAGAAAAGCTCCAAGGGTAAGCAGATACAGCATTACATAATACCAGCATTACATATTACAAACAGACTATTTACAGTGATTACATAAGTAAGCAAGTTAAACAAGTTCCACAGGTTAGAGTTAATCCCGAGCTTAAATCAGGATTAAATTAAATTACACAGTAAACTGGTTAACAGATTTTTACACATTCTAGAGAGAGTTAGCCAGGCTTGATACATTGATATAGCCAGTTAAGTGCCAAATGTTGTTTGAGTCTAGATTTAAATTGACCTAAGGTAGAAATTAAGGTAATATCAGCTGGAAGAGAGTTCCAGGGTCTACTTACAGAGTTTGCAAAGAGAGAGTCACCGACTGTGTTATTAATTTTGCTAGTCTGAATTAGTAGTTTGTTAGAAGATCGCAGCAGTCTAGGATTGTTATAGGGGGTGATAATATTTTTAAGTGCAGGAGTATTGTCCGGATTATAGAGGATTTTATATGCCATAATCAGTTGGTTATACTGGATTAGGCTGGGTAGTCAAGCCACCCAAGCTGATTTAGATTGATGCAATGATGTGTCCTAAAAGGCAGCCCATTGGCAAACCTGGCAATGTGGTTGTAGCAAACTGAGAGTTTGTTAAGGACAGTCTTGTTTAAATTTGAGAGTAGAGGGGATGCATACAGAAGGGTTGAAAGAAGGTGAGAGCGAGCTATGGCAATTTTAGCTGGAGGGGTTAGGAAGGCTTTTTCTTCTGTAAAGTGACCCTAGTTTTTTATTGATGGTTTTGATAGTTTGGTTAACATGTAGGTCGAATTTTAGATTATTATCTATGATGACGCCTAATAGTTTTGAGGAGGGGTCAGGGGAGATTATTGTGCCATCATTTGAATTTATGGTAAAGGTGAAAGCAGTAGACCTACGTGTTGGTGAAAATAACAGCATTTTAGTTTTTTTGGGATTTAGGATCAGATGACGTTCAGAAAGCCAGTTTTCTATTGTATTAAAGGTGGTCTGGGTAGCTGACCATAACTCTATTGGAGATGTGGCCGAGCAAATCAGAGTAGAGTCATCAGCATATTGGATACAGCTGACTTTTGGGATGACAGTATAAAGGTCGTTAATGAAGATGGAGAACAGCAAAGGCCCTAATATAGAGCCTTGTGGTACTCCAAGGGTGTTAGGTAGAAGATAAGAGAGTTTGTTCTGCCAGAGGACGGCCTGCTGTCGACCATTCAGGTAGGATTTAAACCATTGAAGGGCTCTAGTATCTAGACAGAATGTTTGCAGGGTGTGGATTAAAAGTTGGTGATCAACCATATCGAATGCCTTGGAAAGATCCAAGAAGAGGGCTGAGGATATACAATTATTGTTGCGATTATGGTTTATGGTGTTGGTAAAGGCTAGGAGGCCTGAAGTAGTGCTGTGATGAGGAAGGAAGCCATGCTGAGCGTCTGCCATAAGGTGATTCTGGATTAGGTGGTGCATGAGTTGTCTATGAATACATTTTTCTATAATCTTTGCACGTGGAGAGAGTATAGTTATTGGCCTTTAATTGGAGAATTCAGTAGAGCTGCCTCCTTTGTGAAGTGGGATTAGATAGGATATTTTCCACATGATGGGAATTTTAGCTTCTACTATGGTTCAATTGATTAGTATTGAGACGGGGTAAGCAATAGCATCAGATGATTTTTGTAGGTACTCGGCAGGGAGTTGATCAGCAGAAAGTGTAGTGGGTTTTAATTTTTTGATCAAGGTACGGATAAGTGAAGTGGTGACTAGTTGGAAGCTGAACACGAGTAGGTTTCTAGGGGTGGTACTTTCAGGACCAGGGGAGCTAGGAGGTAGTTGGCTAGCTAGGGCTTGAATTGTCTCAGTAAAGAATCAGTTAAAACTGTCATTAACATCTTCAGGGGTTTTATCAACAGTAGCAGCAGGGATTGGGGTTGAAGTTTGTCCAGGATGTAATAGATTATTTAAACCTGCCCAAAACTTCTGAGGGTTATTTTGATTTACTGTCTGTAAATTACAGTAGTATTGTTTTTTGTCTTGTAAAATGGATTTTTTTGTTTTGTTCCTGGATTGCCTGTATTTAATGTGATCTTAGGGGTCTTTAGAAGAACACCATAAAGCCTATGCTTTGTTTCTAAGGGTAATTTTGAGTTTAGACTCTTTAGAAAGCCATGGCGCAGTTTTTGCCTTTGTTCTCTTTGAACGAACAGGTGCATGCAAATCAAGGATCTCAAGGAATTTGTTGTTAAAGTATGCTACTGCTTCCTCTAAGGGGAGGTGTTTTAGAATAGACCAATTACATGAGTTTAGTTCTTGTTGGAATTTGGCAGGGTCAAAGTTTTTATTGTTTCTAACCTTTCTGAGTAAGGGCTGTTGGGAATTAATGGCTTTGTGCTTAATTACATATGTGAGAAAGTGATCGCTTAGGCCATCAGGGAGGGTACCAGAGGTGTACAGTTGGGGGTGACTATTTATGAGTACCCAGTCAAGTATGCTTTCTTTTTGGTTGGGTTTACCTATCCTGGTAGGGGTGGATATGATTTGTGTAAATGCATGCAGGTTAATATGGGTGGTTGGGAATTCTGAGGAACAGGTGCCCCAGTCTATGTTAAAGTCTCCAAGTAGTAGGGTTTCTTGGGAGTAGTGACATGATAGCCAGTGCAGGATATCTTCAAGTGTAGATATATTGTTACCTGGGGGAATGTACATACAGATGATATTAATGCATTTATTTTTATTAAGTTGCAATTTGGTGGCAAGAATCTCTGAGTTATTAATCTGAGGTGGTTGTATTACATCTATGGTGACATTCAACTCAGATTTATAAAGTACAGCTACCCCACTCCCCTTCCGGGAAGCACAATCCAGCCTGTGTATGCTGTACCCAGGTGGTAACACTTCATTGTCTGCAGTGTTAGGTTTTAACCAGGTTTCAGATAAACAGAGAATCTCAGGGGAGTGGACATCCAGAAGTGCATGCAATTCATGTACCTTGTTATTAATTCTTCTAATATTGAGATGACAGGCTAGGAGAGTTAGTTGGCCTATTAATTGTAGGTTTGTAACTTAGAATGCAAGTAGAGTGGGTAAGTGTATCACCACCAAGTATTAGGTTAAGTCTATACTTGGTGATGAACTTCAGGAATTTGTTTATTAGTTTGTGGTAGTGTTTGGATCTAGAGCTAATGTGCCTGGGGTTGAGATGTTGATAGACTGAACAAGATGTTGGATAGGACCTGGTACTGTAAGTATGGTTGAAGGTGAGAGGATTTACAGCTGGGGTCATAGTATGGCCTTTCGGGACCTGAAATCCCATGAGAAACTGGTTTTCATACAAGGTAAGGAGGTATGGTTCAAACAAGAGGGATAGTAAAGAGGAGTATATCATTATTTGTGATTCAGCTAGTGAGTTAAGGAACTGTTTTACCTTGTGATGCAACACCAGAAGATAGAGTGGTGAGGTAAAGGTACTGGAAGGGGGATGGGAGAATGCCAGATGAAAGCTAATAGGTGCTATTAAAATGTAGGTAGAAGAATGGGGGTGGGAGGAATTATCCCAGATGAAAGCAGATAGGATCTAGAAAGTGGGGGAGTGGCTATAGTACTTTAAATTTAGAGATACTGGGGGCGGGAGGGTATTGGGGGGCAGGGAGGGGAGCAAAGAGAGCCCGAGCATAGCGGGGCTATTGCAGTTTACAAGGTTTCCTAAGGTTAACAGACTTTAACAGAATGATGAACAACCTGAGAGAAAATCCCTAGCAAGGAAAGAACAGAAGTTTTACCCTCAGAGTCTGGAAAATCAGAATTAAGTTGACAGGCCTGAGAAAGAAGAGCCAACACAAACCTAGACATATGGGTCTGATAATTAATAGCCCTAAAAGCTAGGGTAGCAGAAGTGTAAATATTTTTGCCCAGCCTGTCCACAGTTCTGCTATCTTTGTCAGAAGGCAATAACTTGGCGAAGGAAGCAACTGAGACAGCTTATCAGAGGCTATGGACACTGCTAAAGGGTAATCAGCAGGACATTTATATAGAAAAAAAACATTCCTCAAGAACCCTATAAAACCTATCAGACTTCTTGGGAGCAGTGGGAAGAGAATCAGGTGACTGAGAGGCATTGGAGAAAGCATCCAGTAAAGGAGTCAAGACAGGAGCAATAGCCTCAGGTTTAGGAGAGTACAACTGCAACAACTCATAGTACCTGTTATGGATATCAGAGACCCGAGTACAATCCCACTTAAAAGATCCATCATCCTAGAGAGTGTGTCCCCAAATGAAATTTCCCCCAAAGGAACATCAGGAGTAATAGGTTCCTCCTCTTCTGACCATAGTCCAAAGGAGAAGGAATATGAGTGAAATAAGTTAGGAATTCGTCAGCAGAATCCAACTTATCCTCAGAAGAATCCTGGTCTCTAGGCCTTTTAAGAGGAGTAGAGGATGAAGGAGGAGCAGGAATTGAAACCCTATGAGAAGGCTTAAAGACATTAAGGCAGAAAATAACCCCTGAGTAAAAGCCTGCCACTCACTTTGTGAATCCCTAAGAACAGAAGAAACATGTTTAATTTTTTTGTTTCCTTTTTAAGGCAACTTCCTGAGAAGGTTCAGCTCCAGGACAATGGTTGAGAACTGTAGCAGGAACGTCTTTCCCAGCTAAAAACTGAGGAACTACCTTAAGCCCCTCAGAAAAAATCAACCATGGTTCACTCTGAATGTCCAGGATGGATGCCTGCAAAGTCTATTCAGATGTGCTGCCAGCCGGATCCTCACTGGTCTTCAACACAGTTGTGGCAGAGAAATCCGACAACACAGCCGGGCAAGTCTCCGGGTTCATAATGACCTCAGGAGAAACAGGTGGCAGAGGCTGGACAGTGGACGATTCTGGTCATACCTTTTTCACCTTCTTCCTTAATGGCTGACCCTCGGGGCAGGAGATTCCTTCCACTGTATCTTTAGCAAGTTGCTTAAGACACTGAATCTCAAGATACAAGGAAAGGGAAGAAAGTCTACTACAAAGTTTTTTTTTGGAACAAATGCCTGACAAGCAGAACAAGAGGTATGGTCATGAGAAGCACAAAAGCAAAAAAGACACTTATTGTGGCAATTTCTATGGGGAATTAGAGAATTTGTCTCCCACACTAGCATTTTCCCTTCCTGGATGACATTAATCCCAAGGAACATCAAAAAGCAAGAAAAAACAAAATCCCCAATGGGGCACTTAATTTGCAAAACCAGCAAAGAGGCGTAGGAAGTTGCTGGAGAATGTAAATGTGTTCAACTGGCAGAAAATGGACGCAGGTAAACAGATAGATGGTATAAAAGACACATTAAGACTGGTGGCAAAGAAGTTCTGTTTTGTTAGGCCTGAACATCACCTTTATGCCCTGCTTTACACAGAGAGTGTATTGTGATATTTGGCATACCATTTTAAATTCAGAAGTCTTTGGAAGACTGGCCGGATGTTGTGTTTCCGCAACAGAGAATCCTATATAGTTAATAATACTGCAGCAGTGAATGTAATGACATTGCAAGTTTTCATGTGTACAGCCCCAACATAGCATTTGCTTATTAGTTCAATGATAACACTCGTAGTAGAAAGGCTTAGCTACATGATAAAAAAGGTATACCTATACAAATAAAAGAATGCATAATAAAAGAAGTGAAAATGTGAGATATCCAAAACTGGGGCAAGGTGAAAGGAGCAGGGCATTGACAGAAGAGCTGAATAAACCTCGTTCATCCCCATACATTATGGCTTCCATAGGCTCATGTGGTATGAATACAGGCCTCATATTAATCCCAAAACTCTCAGCTCATCCTCAGCTCTAGGTGGAGTTCACTTTCTGGATCCAGAGTTTTATTGTATGAGCTGTAGAATCCCATTTAGAAGATCAATTTAAATTAAAGGCGAACTTCATATGGTCGAGACAATATGATCAACTTTCCAAGTTGAACTATGGAAAACAACTCTCATACCCCCTGCATATTATATATATATATATATATATATATATATATATATATATATATATATATATATATATATATATATATATATATATATATATATATATGTGTATATATACATATATATATATATATATATATATATATATATATATAGTGAGGAAAAGGGTAAATTCCCCAATCCTCATTGTACCGCAATCTCCATTCAAAAGATTTACGATTTCAGAAAGTCAATCACATGGTCTCGACCATATGAAGTTCAACTTTCTGTTGAGTCGTTCTTCTAAATGGGACCTGAGATGCTCATAGGTTCATAGATAGGTACTAGGCTATCAGCCCAAGGGCCTAAGTAAGCCTAGCCAACAAGGTTCCCAGGCTTACGCCACCCAAGAATGTTAATTTCCTGTGACCCTGTCGAGCAGCGCCACAGAAGTGATCCCCGGGGTGTATTTCCTATTTCCCATCCACTCATCAAGATTTTTCTTGAAGAGTGCTAATGAGGAACTTTGCTTAACATAGATGGGTAGCTTGTTCCAGAGTGTAGGAAGTCTCTGGGACAGGAATCTATCCCTCCAGTATGTCCTGTTTATTCTGATGAAAAGGTTTAGGTCCCTAGAGCATGTAGCTTGTAGGGATTGGGATTTCTTTAGGTGTAGCATGTCCAACAGCTCTGGGTTAAACATAGCTTTATATGTTAGGCAGCAATCTCCTGTGAGTAGGCGATATGCTACGGAGTAAAGCTGGAGTTTTTTGAGACAGTCAGTGTAGGGCACCTGTTGAGGCCAGTAATCCTATTTGTGAGGTACTTCTGTGGCCTTTCCAGCTGCTGCAGATATCTTGTGAGGTACATTCCAAAAGGGGTGTTGTACTATATAATGGGTCTAATGAGTGCTGAGTAGAGGGGAACAATTACCTCTTTTTTCCTGGATGAGAACCCTTTTGTGATGAGGTATGCCACAAAGAAGGATTTCCTGACTACTGTGGCGATGTGATTATCAAAGTAGAGACTACTGTCCACCTGGGTCCCAAGGTCTCTTATCACACATTCAGCATTAAGTAGACTGCCGTTTATGTGGTAGTTCATGGGTACAGAGTTTTTACCAAAGGGGATGACAATGCACTTTTTGGCATTGAGTTTGAGGCCATGCCTCTGACACTCGGCATATGTCTCAGAGAGGTCCTTCTGTAGAATGTCCACATCATTTGGGGACTCGAGTATGGCTCCTAGTTTGCAGTCATCTGCGAACTTCGTTAGCCAGAGGGCTTTTGTGTTAGCCTATACTTCAGAGAAGTAGATACATAACAGGAGAGGTCCCAGGACTGAACCCTGTGGTACTCCACTTGTCACTGGTTTGAAGTCAGATTTGGAGTCTGCAACTTTTACAGTGTAGGTTCTGTCAGTGAGCCAGCTGGCAACCCATCTTGTGACGTAGGGATTTATACCTAGTTTAGTGAGTTTAGCTATAATTCCAGAATGGGGGATGGTGTCGAAAGCTTTGAGGAGGACAAGATAGGCTGTGTGCACCACCTTACCCTTGTCTACCGCTTTGGTGATTGCCTCAAAGAAGTTGATCAGGTTCAGAAGGCGTGATCTGCCTTTCACAAACCCGAACTGGATGGGGTCCAGAGTTTGGAGGTTACCAATGTCTTTGTTTATGAGTTCCATGATAATACGTTCCATGGCCTTGCAGACTAGGCTCGTCAGGCTAATAGGACGAAAGTTCTCAAGATCAGTGGTGGCTCCCCCTTTGTGGAGTGGAATAACTGTTGCTGTGCACCTTTCAGTGGGCACAAAGCCTGACATGAGAATATGATTGAACATGGTGCTTAGGTGAGGAGCCAGTTCGTTCTCAAGTTCTTGTAAAACGCAGCCTGGGATGTTGTCCTGTCCAATCGAAGCTGTGTTTTTGTTTTTAGAAAGTGCAGCTTTTACCTGCATAGATGTGATTACAGGAACTCTGCATTCTTCCTGTATAGATATGGGCCCTTAAGGGGGTGAGAGGGGGGTAAAGTTAGCACTGAACCTATCTGCCAGGATGTTGGCAATATCAGCTGGTTCTGTAATTTTTGTGCCGTTGTGCTGTAACTCAGAGCAGATCTGGGTGTTGTCATTGAGATATGTGATATGTGATATAACTACCTTCTTAAAATCCTTTTCACTTCTTCCTATGGCAAAGTATAGGCTTATCAGACTTAACAATGAATGTAGAGACCGGGCTACCCTGTACATCAACAAGCAAACACTTCCCTAACTGTATCATTATCAACCCAGAAGATAAACCTTTTCCTGTTTACAGATCTTACTACTGAAGTCAGAATATGCCACTCTATTGGCATTAACCCCGATTCTAATACTAGTTTACCCCTTCTAGGTAGTTTACTTCAATTCTTCCTTTATTTATTTCTATGCTAACTTTTACTCATAATTTGTTTCACTTCACTCTTCCCCTTCTCATCTTTCACCTCTCCATTTCTCTTCCTTTCTGCATTGTATTGTACATTTGATATATTATATCATCATCTTATTTTGGAATGATGTTTTGAGAGTAACCTTGCTAGTAGTTTTACCCTTGTTTCTCTATGTAGAGCACCCTTGTTTGTATCTGGAAAATTTGCTCAATAATTCACGTTCACCCTGACATTTCATTGTACACTCCTCAACTGAACCTTGAAATCATCCTTAGAGATCAGTGTTCTACCCTAATTAACAAATTAAAGTTCAAATTTATTTAAGTGTTTTTTACAAAACACCATTACAATAAATTAACATTTAAAACATGTAGATAAAATAATTAAATTAAAACAAAAGTAAAATTGTGGGACATGGCTGGCCCTGTGATAGATGGACACCTACTCAATTTTCTGCTATCAGCCTTCGGTGCTTTTTTCTTTTTCTCTCTCCTACCTAATGAATTATTGGAGAGCAACACAATTTACCTAATTCTCACTGTAATATAACATACTCATGCAATAATAGTATGTGATGCTGTAAATGTGGTGGGGTTGTGAGGTGTTTGTTATACTGATACACTAATTGTTGATTAATGCTTTTTCTTTCTCTACTTACCCGCTAGATGATGTCTAACTAAGCTTTTTCAGTCAGGGTAAGGTTCTGTTATTATGTGCTTTTTCTTCCCCTCCCTTGGTGATAGTAGTGGGTACTGTCCATAATTGTTAAGTGAATCCACATAGCTTATTAATCTCCTGCCCTCCTTGATGAACATGTCAGCAGGGGCTAAGTGATTACAGAAGATGAAGTGTGCTTTTTAGAATGGGGTGAAATGATAATTCAGCCACTGTCACCAGTTGTTTGAATGTCTTACTCTAGTAAGGTTTTCATTTTTCATATGTTCTCATGTATTTCCTTTTTCATGTGTTTATGTGGGGGGTACCTAACTATAGGTGTTTGAAAATTTTAAAATTTAAACCTGCTACACTTTACACAGAGTTACTGTCCACCTTTTGCTCTTTGCGTTTGTGAAGTGTTCTAGATTTTGTATTATAGTATTTGCTAAGTTTAATAATAGCTGCATTTTTATATTACTTGGAGGAAGACTGGAGCATTTTGTACTTTAGCCTGAGACATGGGATGGTAGGATATATTTGCACCTCTAAGTTTCCATCTTTTCTCTGAACAGCCACCACGTCTTCTTACCGAGTGTCTGTCTGACACCCAAAGGAATTTATTCATTCCTAGCCTGGGAAGGTCCCTGGAATATTTTCTCATGTTAAGGAACCTAACCCAGAAAAGTAAGACATATGAGGTGGGAATTCTCCTTGGTTGATGGTAAAACCTTTTAAGGACAGTGTTAAATTTCTTTCTTGAAATACAGGGGAATGATCTTACTCTATTCACAGGGCTAGAATGGTAATTGGGAATATCTATACACTGAATATGGATGATAAGGTATTTTTCATGAATTTCTTGGAAGTCTGGTAAACGTCAGCCACACCATCCAAATTCAGTTTGTTAGCAGGTGACTTTAATGTTGTATTAGATAAATACCTAGATAGATTATACCAAGGGAAAGAGTGCCACAAACATTGTCAGGAGCCACTGAAATCTTGGATGTCCAAAAAAAGGATAGCTTGACCTGTGGAGTGAATTTTAACCATTAGATATTGTTCCTTCTTATTCAGAGACTTAACTCATCAGAGTAATTGAATAGATCTTATTTTTGTCCCAGATCACTTAATCGGTAGAATCCATTCACCCAGCATACACAGAATTAATCTCTCTGACCATGGCCTCCTACCCCTGATAGTAGTTATGGGCTCCCAAACATTGACGTTAAGGACTTGAAAGTGACCATACTTCCAATGGACCTCTGATAAGGGCAAGGACTTGCTAACATCTATTGTCTTTCATGTTATTCTACAAAATACTCTCCAAGACACAACAGTTAATAGTTAATATGCTGTGGTTGAAAAGCTGTAAGGCAACCATAAGGAGGAGCTCATGGACATGGAGGGAATCAAAAGGAGAATTAGAAATAAAACCCTGACACTACAACTACTGAAACTTGAGAATATCCAAAAGTGACTGGTGCAGGAGGGAGAAAAAGACTCCCCTCAGGCTCCCAAAACAGCTCTGCCAGTAGAAATTAATATGTTCAAGCTTTCTGAGGTAGAAGATGAGCTCCTTGGCAAAGGTCAGTTTTGGAGGATAAACCAAGAGAGTGATACAATGTGATTAGAATGTTTTTTCAAATGATTTTAGACCAGAAGCTCACTAATATTAGTTGAAACTGAAATGGGTGATCAGATCTCAAGGGATGGTGACTTCAGAGAAGGTTTACGAGAATATTATCTCTCTTTATACAGTCCCTATACTCACTGGCATGAATGCACAACATGAGTTCTTAGCAGTGAAGACATGTCAAGTTATGCTAATGAAACAGCAGGTTTTAAGCTGACCCTTCTCCTCTAGTGAGAGAGAAAAGTTATTTATGGTCTCAATAAAGCCTGAGAGTTAGGTGGTTTTCCACCAGAATTGTATTAATGAGGGAAGGGAGAGCTTAGTTGGGTGTTATCTTGTGTTTAATGCTGATAGCTGTACCCAAAAATATGTGCTCAGATAATAATCAGGCAGTCATCACAGGCATGCCCAAATGTGGGGACTTTAGACCTACCTCCCTCATTAATGTGGACCTAAAAATCTTTGGCGGTGCATTGCCTTTTAGACTGGAAACTCTGCTTCGGCACTTAATTTCTAAGGGGCAAACTGGTTTTGTTAAAGGTAGGGAAGTAGCATACAACAGATGGGAACTGGTGACCTTTTTATATTGCCATCAGAATTCCAGCTGTGAAGCAGGTATCATCCTATTTGACATAAGAAAAAAACATTTGACACAATCAAATGTAGTTTTTCTTTTAGGTACTTCAGCACAGACATCGTGCCTCCCCATTTATGAGCTTGGTAAAGAGATTATACTCCTCCTCCTCTTTAAGGGTTTCAGTCAGTGGGGGCCTGCCAAATCCTGGATCAATTGGTAGGCACATCAGACAGGGTTGCCTAGTCTTTTCCTCTTAGTTATGGATGAATCAGCATACCAGGTGAGATTAGTTCTAGACACCCAGTCTGGGATAGATGGGTCATTTTATGCTTTTCTTTTATTTGCCAGAGGTATTTCGAAAGGTTCTGGCTGCATTTCAGTTGTTTGGAAAAGTTTTTGGCCTCAAATGTAACCTTTCCAAGTCTGTTATAATACTGTGTGGTGATCTAAGTTTTGAGCAGGACAAGTCTTCAATACCTGTGGATTATAAAGTAACCTATTTAGGATTGAAATTAGAGCCCTCCTACTATGGCACAGCAGAGGCCAATCCTGTTGATTTGGTGGACAAAGTGCAAAATCTGTTACCTAAAATGGTCAATATCCAGGCAGTTGTGGCCAAAATTAGGGCAATATAAACTATGATTCTGACACATGTTCTATACCTCATAAGGAATATTCCATTTTCACTGCAACATTCACATCTGGTGCTCATCCAATATGGTGTAGGTAAAGCAATAAAAGAAAGAAGAATACCTACATCTCTAGCCCATATTCTGAGATGTTATGGGAGCCCAGATTCCCCCATATAGCTTGTTTCACTTTGGCCTTACACCTCAATTACCTTGTACATAAAAGTGAGAGTAAAGATAGTAGTGGGGAAACAACAGAAAACCCCTCTAACCCATGTAAGTAGAATATGCCCCCCGAATGACTGAGCCATATTTATCCAGAAGGGTTACTAATAGGGGGCTTAGCTTTGAAAGTGGTCCAACTGATATTATCTTGCATCACATGGAAATTATTAATAGTATAGAGAGTAAAACATAAGTCTATAGATGGTCACAAATACTAGATCCCCTCCAAATGATCCCTCAAACAGTGTGAAATTCTATACACGGAATTCATTCTGTCATGACAGCACTGGTTTACATGTTGCCAGCTTAGGCAGTTGTGGTTTAAATATATATTGCTGCCAGAGAAATCTCGTAAGACTCTCCTTTGGGACAAATGGAAGAATGTTAAAAGTGGTACAGCTGGATTAATTTATAAAGATGTATGGGAGGACAGAGCAAGAGCTCTGAAGCAAGTGATAACCAGTAGTTGGAAGAAAAAAGGAAGATGTCTAATTTTCTGCAACGGAATGTGAGTGGGGTTGAGCAGCCCAAGATAAGCTCAAGAGGTGACCAGCAATTAAGGGTTCTGTACAGATGGTGTATGACTCTTAGTTAAGATCAGGTTTATCCCAATCATATAGCTGTTGGAGATGTAGCCAAATTGGTGCGTATAACCTTCACATGTTCTGGAGTTGCCCTTTAGTTAAGATTTATTGCAAATTTTGGTTAAATAAATTCATTAGTGTATTTGGTTTATCCTACAAATTGGGATAGGAGTTCTGGATCTTTGGTATTATACCCAGATTCAAGCCATCCACCCTTTCAAAACTTGAATTATATTGGGTCTTGACAATTCACTGACTTTTAGGATAATTATCTAGTTGCTATAAAGAACTTTCTCAATAACTTTCTCAAAAAGGGTAGGATACAGATCGAATGATAGTTATTTAAGTCACTAAGAACTAAATATGGTTTCTTGAGGACTGGAATAAAAAAATACCTCCTTCAAAGCTAGAGGAAAAATCCATCCTTTGATGAAGCAGCCAAGATCTGATAAATTACAGGGCCCAGCACATTAAATTGGCCATTACCAGCATAGAAGGATATGGGTC
This sequence comes from Protopterus annectens, assembly GCF_019279795.1. NCBI lineage: Eukaryota > Metazoa > Chordata > Ceratodontiformes > Protopteridae > Protopterus > Protopterus annectens. The sequence continues at coordinate 69,461,224 of NC_056742.1, forward strand.
TGGTCTGCATATTGCTGGTCACAAGCTAGAGACAGTAGTCATGAACTCATCAAAATTTGTAATTTTGAACACCAACCAAGATGAAAGAGGGAAGTGTGAACATACTGTGCCATGCTTGAGGTCCACTGGAGGAAAAAAAAGACCTAACGGGGGCAGTTTTTTTCCACGAAAAATTGAGCAGCAGGTTCACATTCAGAACTCAATGCAGTTTTTCTGGTGGACAGACAGGTCAGGCTGCACAGATGTTAGATGAGCCCAGCTGGTCGATTAGCTACCAAGGTGATTTCCCTAGATAGGAATTTAGAATTCTTGCAGGACATCTCCGCTTGATAAATGATGTAATGCTCATCAAGCTCAAACTTGTCACTTCATAATCCCACCTATCACCAATGATGCTCCAATCTGTGCCCAGCTCTCTGCAGGGTGCAAAGAGAATGATCAAACCATGGTTCACACCTCCTTGTAGGAACAGAGCAAATACAGCCTGGGGCAGGAGATCTAAGGTCTGTGGCAGAGATATATTGTATTGGAAAATTCATAAATTCTTGATCATGAAGGTCACTTCAGTGTTGGCAAATTCTAAACCTAAACATGGGACAATTTTATACTCACTACTGAATGAGTTGCTGGATAAAGTGGGGATTTTCTGAAGCTGTTTGAGTAGCCCCTAAGAATCTATATTAAGGGTGGAACAATTCCATCATAGTTTATTGAATGCTTTAATCCTGTCTTTCTAAATTGAGTGCCTGTCAGACTGGGTGACTGAACATCTAGAACCCATAGGCCCACACTTCAAGGTGGGTAGTCTCAGTCTCTAGAATAAACTATATATGGCTTTTGTTTCCTCCAAACAGCAATAACAGTGGTTTCTGGAAATATCATGGTCCCTTACTACCAGATTCCTTTGATTGTCTTAATCTTTGGCCCATTGTTATGGACTCCACTCTCTCAGTAAGACTCAGATCTGCTCACTTCTGACATAATATCTTCTTCATAACATTTTTATCAATTAAGCCATTCCTATGACAAACAGCCATTATGGAAAGTGTGAGCAGAAATCATCTCACATTATATATAGCATATGATCCCAGCCACATTGAATCACGTTCCAAAACAGGATACAAACTAAAATAGGTTCTGTTTTATGTATTACCAGCATATTCACTAGAGAAGGATGCTTATTGGAATCTTCTATACTGACCTTAGGACTACAAACAAACCCCCTAATCATCCCTGACAGTGTTATTAAGGCACTGGAAATGTCTAAATGACCACCTCATGGAGATCGGAAAGCAGAAATGAAATTGAGCTTCCTCTCTGTTAATAAGCTCAAGTGTGCATATCAGCCATACAAGATAACCAGCAGCAATTACAGCTCCACTGCCCCCCTCTTCAGGATATGAAATCACTGCTTATATTTGGTTAAACTGTGTTGTTGTATATCTCAGCCCTTTCCAAAACTTTATAAACATATCATTTTCTTGTGATTCTGGCACTGTTATATTGTGACCATATTAACATACTGTACTGTTATTCAAGGCAGAGCAGTGTGTGCTCTGGAAGTAAGGAGGGGGTGCTTCTTTTTTGAAGTTTCCGTGGTCTTGACCTATTCACTCTAAAAGAACATTCTGTAAACTACTATTAGGAGCTTAATTGATGTACAACCATTAGTAGATGCACCTATGCAGAAAACCAATAAACCATGCTTTTATACATCCATTATGTCCCATGACCTAGTCTTATTGTGAATGCCCAAACCATGCCTCTTAACCATCCGGATTTTTGCAGAATGTTCAGATCTTTGCCTTAAATTTTGGGTCTGTTCCTCGATTTTTTTGTTTTCTGGCAAATAATTGGCAAATCCTTAAGGATGAAAACTAGAAAACAGTGACAGGCATTCGTGATTCAGACTTCATGCCCTTCAGAAAAATCATGCTAACAGAAAACCTGTTATTCTATCAACGTTCTAAGTTTATAAGAGAAATATTTAAAAATTGTCCCTATCTTTGGGCCTTTGCCCCCCATTATTTATGACTATGTCCAGATTGTTTGCTCTAAGAGGTTGAGAGGTATGGTCCGAAAATACACCCTTATATGAAAAATAATAAAGAATATTATGTTGAAGTGCATACAACAGACATGACAAGCAAAGTGGAAGAGAGAGCTAGATAATATGCTGAGGATGTGGTGAGCTTGGGGGACCTTAAGGTGGCATCAGATGTGAGGTCCTATAAGAGAATAGGTGAAATTCAGAACAGAATGTGAAACTAGAGTACCAGACTGGTTAATCATCCAATAAATGGAAAAGTGGATCTAGAGAGGAGGTAACAAGAGACCAATAATAAGGTGGGGTGGTAAAACGGTTTCACTTCATATACTCGAAATGCTCAAATCTCGAATTTCAGCATTTTGAGTGCATGAAGCCAAAACTTCAGAATAGCGAAAGTGCATAAGCGCGAATGCAAATATGTCAAATCCGTGCTTATGTAGTGACACTACATTACGGGAAGTGTTTGTTTGGGATGTTTGTGTTCGGACTTTCAGGTGAGTGAGTGTATGTGAGCATTTTTGTAACTTATGTGTGTGTGTGTGTGTGTGTGTGTGTGTGTGTGTGTGTGTGTGAGGGACTGTAGAATGTGTGTGCTTGAGTTTTTTTTTCTCTGTTTGTGCGATTACTGAGTTAGTTTATATAAGTAGGAGGGTGTGGGGGAACAGTTGTTCTGAGAGAGCAATCAATGCCAGGGAGGTGACAGAGAAATGTCAGGTAAGGTGGTTGTGGATAGCACTCTCTGAAGTGTTACGTTTGCCAGCAGCTAACACACTGAGGAAATAGTGAATCACTGAGTATTATGTTTGGATGCAGCAATGAGAAAGGAAGAATGGCTAGGCATCCATATTGTGGAGGTGGAGTCTGAAAAGGAACTAACTATTTAAAGACAGAGAGAAAGAGAATGAACTATGGGACTCTATCATGCCTCCCAGGATTCTCAAGAACCTGACCAGTATACTAGAGGATCCACTGATGGAGAGCTTCAACAGATCAAATACAATTTCAGAAGTGTCTGAGGACTGGACAGAAGCAAATGCAGTACCCTTCCACAGGAAACCACAAGATTATTAGCAAAAACAAAATTAACATTATACACACAAACAGAATCTGAAACACTGAAACTTTTTATTATATAAAAATCTCCAAATTAACAAACAACCTGGGCCCCCCGACATGTCAAATGTCAGTCCAACCTGAACAAATGTTATGACTAGGTTACATAACAGAGTAGTAGTAGATGTGGTCTGCACAGACTTTGCCATGGTCATCAGCCCAGTCTTGCACAGACAGTCTGGAGAAAAACTGGAGAGGTTTGGGTAAGACTATGACTGAGGGAATTTTCTGTTACATGATTGATGAGTAGGATACAGAGATTCATAGTGAAGGTGACAGTGTCAGCAGTAAGAACAGTGACCACCCAGATAGTGCAGATGCTCATACTGGGCTCAGTACTCTGATATTTTTATTTCAAGAATATCTGAAAGAAAGAAAGGCAACATTAACAACTTCAATGAAGAAGCTAGGTGCAGCACTAGAAGCTGGGAGAACAATCTGAGGAAGGATTTGGAAAGGCTAACCAAATTCACAGAAATGTAGCAGTTGAGATACATAGCATACAAAGGTTAAGGAGGTAGAAAAAGTTGTTGATCAAGCCTGGAATGGACCATGAGGAGCAGAGTAAGTAGGTTGTGACAGCACAAAACAGGATGCTAGGGTACATACTCAGGGGATAAATTCCAGAAAAAAAGAGGTAACACTATTATCAGGCCTCAGATTTAATACTGTTTTCAGTCCTGGAGGTTCTATAAGAAGAGAGACTTCAGGCTACTATTTTTGTGCATGTTCTGTTTCTATGACCCCTGCTGGGTGGCATGTGATGTTGAATTCTTATTAAAACTGGGCTGCACTCAAGTACACTTCCATATTCTTGTGCTCTGAACTAACTGAATTACTGCATACCCCCTTGGAGGCTGACTTTTCCATAAGTCAGTATGATGTCGACAAACATCTGTCTGCTGTGTAACACTGCTCCCTTTTTGTGAGCTAACCCATAAATCTTCCTGTGGAATGAGTGAGTTGACCTACAGGTTTTCACTCTTATTTCTCCATCCAGCTGGATGGATTCTGGGAATGCTAGCTAAACCTGGGTAACCAGGACTGTACAGAGAGCAGTGTTCCTCTGCATCAGACAGAAAGCAAGTGCTCCTTATTGTGATCACCTTCTGATAGGGATACTGAGGCCTTTCTTTCTGAAAGTCGTATATGGTTTCCCTAGGACTAAAAACAGAACAAACATTTACTCCATCAAGAAAGGGGAATTACCACATCAATGAACATCCTCAGTATTACACTGAAAATCACAGGTAAAGATAATCTCACATCTGTAAGGGTCTTGCAAAATCTTCTTTATGTAAAGTGGCTAAGTAGATCCAAGGCATGCTGACAATGTTGAACCAAACAGATTAGCTCATCTCATCACTGGTGATATTAAAGTCATAAATCACCAAGAGAAAATTAACTTCAGAGGTATGAAGAAAAGATTCTCCATAACATTACTGTCTAGTAGATCTGAAGGACCATGGCTTTTTGAATAGTTTGAGACACTAAAAAAGTCTGAAAATAGGATAACAGACATAGAAAATAGGTCAGCTACCCAAAAACAAAATTGACTACACCATAGATCCTTTCATAAATCTGTCTGGGATTGGGATTCCTGCTCAGAATACACTTTCCCAGACATGTAGTTCTCAACCGAAATCACAAAGGTATTGGTATTAATATTTTTCTCCAGTTAAAAAAGTAAATCAGGGTCTGCCCTACAAAACTGAACCAACTTTTTAGGAAATAAGTGCCAAACAATGATAATTCGCAGGCTACCTAAAGAGTATCTTTCAGAACTGCTTCCATCAGAGGGGGTAACCCATGCTAACAGATCTTTTTGTCTTAGATAAGCATTACTCATGCATTACGAAAAGGGCAGCAATGCTCAGAACAATCCATAGTATTTTTTTCCACCATGACATTCTGCCCAAAGGAAGGCTTCTCTGCAGGAGAGTTAACAGACAAAAGATTTGTTTTTCAATGTCATTTAAGACGGGAAGATATGAGATTCTCCAGTTTCTGTACACACTATATATATTACACAAATATAAAGGGGTCCCTTTTTACAGAAGGTTATCCATGAAGCTTATGTTCCCAGTTAACAAAAAGTACAATATGAGAAAGAATATAGAACTAGCAGGCATGATGGTGCTCTGCCTGAGTTGGTAGTAGTTTAGGTGGATATAAAACATCCCACAGATATATTGAAATGAGTAGGGAAATTTCCCAAATGGCCTGTTCAAATTACTCCTAGTAGTATAAATACTACCTCGGGTCTCCCCTGAAAAGAGGCTACTAGCCTAGTGGGACTAACCCATTTAACAAAGAATAAACAAACAAGCAAGCAAATTGTACCATTTGTTTTGTTTTGTTGTTACCTCACAACTCTGCAATTTGGACCGTTCCTTTTATCATCATCTTCATCGTAATCATCACCATCATCATCAAACAAGTGACAGATCGTCAATCATTATTTTTCTGTTACCTTGTATCCAGGTCATAGCTGAAAAGTAGTTTTGGACCAGCCCACTTAACTCAATAACAAACTCAAATAAATAAGTCATTGATTCAGGAGAATACACCTAGGGACCAAAAGCAAAACTCTGACTGCCATAAAGAAAGTAAATCTCAAGCCTCTGATTAGAAAAAGCAATTTCCATTCAAAGTCTGAGACAAGACATTCACTGTTGCTTTGATCTCAGATTATTCCAGCAGGAAGACAGCTACTTTGTTGTATCTCAAGAGGTTCAGGCATTCTACTGAATATGAGATCCAGCTGTTGAAATGTACCTGGGAAAGGAAGAAATTGATACAGAAAATGCTGGGACTGCTGAAGCAGTGGACTTCAGCATAAAGTAGCCTGCAACAATGGTGCAAAGATATAGAACCATGACTCAAGTTCATTTAGTGGTGCAGGTGCTTGATGGTACAGACAGGGGAGGATAGACATGTCTATCTTGGTGGGAAGAAGAGTGTATGCCCTGGAATACATACTCATTGGCTAGATTTCAGGGTGTTCTACTGGCACCAAATCCTTGTGGAATTGACAGCAATGTAGTGCTGACACCCACTCCAGGTCTTATCCACAGGTTTTTGATTGACAGACATATATTTTAGGGCATAAGGCACAATAAACCAATCCACCTCAAATGACTGCCTTAATGATGGCCTCTCCTGGTCAATCCTTGCTCCAGTGACAGGTAATGACTGGGCCAACTAGCCAGGAGGGTACCGATGACTGACAGGCAGTAGGAAGAAAGTGTTCCTCACACTCACACACACACACACACACACACACACACACACACACACACACACACACACACACACACACACACACACACACACACAAAAGCACAAAAGACTCCAGCAATAAGTTAAGGCTGAGGTTATTAGGCCAAGACTTATAATCCCTTACCTATTGTGTTTGTCTGCCTCATACTGCAGTGCTTTAGATTCCTTGCAGTAGTGAAGGCTTGTTTCTCTTTTCCCTGACTCCATTTCTGTAACATTACATGAGGGATTGAAGGCCTATGGTTTCACCTGGAAGCTGTACTGTGTTGTACTGTTTATCTGCAGCAACAAACAAAGGTTAGATGCACCGAGTGAAAGTTGATGGCCAATTAGGTAATGTCAACAAAAATTACAGTGCTCATTCTATTTGTCTGAAAGTACTCTGTCACAGTCCCTTGCACCTCAGCAAGGAGGAATGTTAGCCAACAGCTTGCAGCACATTTCATATTAGCAAGACTAAGTCTCTGCCTATAGGATCAATTTAAATATTTAAAAGAACATAATTCAGAATGAAAGAAACAGGCATCTAAAATATGCTACTAAATCACAATAAATGCTTCTAGATTCATTCCTTATTTAAACCAGCTGGTGAAAGCGTGTTAAATTTTAAAATATACAACATCTCCTTATATGCTAAATACTGCTTTAATGTTCCACCCTGCTCTGAAATGTCAGTTATTTTTCCCAAAGGCTTAAAGTTAAGCTGGCTCCAATCTAAATAATGTAAAACCATCAAATGCTGTGCCATATACATAAACATCAGAAAATACACTTACTGAATCACAACAAATGCTTTCAGATTATTTCCTTGCTTAAACCATTCTTGGAAATGTGTTGACATTTAAAATGTGTAGTGCTTCCTTATATTCTAAATTCTAAATTATACTCTAGTATTTTACCTTCTTCTGAAATATAATTTTCCCCAAAAAAACTATAATTTTATAATGATTTAAATCTAAAATCTGTGAAAACAAAGTGTTGTGCCACACCATCCTCAGGGACATTGGCAGGGATTCAAGAAAATAATTCTTTTGGGCAACATAATGCCCTACTATAAGGTCTGGAACCACAGATGCCTTCTCTGGGTGGTATAGCTGGAAAAATTAAAATAAAGTTGTGAGCAGGATTTGATCTCAGTGTACCTCATGCAATGAGGAACAGCCCACTAAGTTCCCAATCTTAATTTATTTACAGCTGCCTGTGCGGTTAACTTAAATAAGCTGGGCAAACAGCACCGCAGCTATACATGCTTGCCAAGACACTGGCAATAAAACAGATTTGTGTTGTATACAGAAGAGGAGTGACACACAGGTGCCACTTTTGCATGTAATGTAAATGACATATCATGCCTTCACATTTTGACTCCTGCTTGCAGTCCCTCCATATTGTTTATGACATATATTGTTGTACCTCTAGCCCCTGAGCCCAGTGCAGCTCTGTTTCTGAAGTGCTCTGAAAACTACTTCTACAACTGTAACAGGAATCTGCATAGCCCCTAGAGGGCATTTTATTTATTTCTCCTCATTTACTTCTCACCCTTCAGCTACAATCTGTGTTCAAAAATAGCAAAATAAAAGCAGTTTTTATCAAAGTGGCTACTCTTCAAACAAGTCATAGGGTGACGTCTGTAGGTTGGAAGCACATGAAGAAACACATACAGTTTCAAATTTGCATATTTCATAGCAATGCAGGACATATATTGGAAAGTGGAGTATACAAACTGGTTACGGTTATAAAATGCTTTTAATTACAAGACATGCAGGGCTGCAGTACATACATATTTATAACAGAGCATTTTTCTACTTTGTCAACAGCTTAGATAAGTGAAAATGCTAGCCTAATTATTGCATTCTTGATGGAAACACTCGTATATTACGTGTAAGCCACTAATGAATCTTGGCCATTATTTTTATATTAGAACTATGCCCCTGAATATATAGTTAAACTGCTGTGTGGGACTCTGTAACCTATACTTTCTAACAGATACATTAAGAAAGATACATTTCTCTGGCAAAACTACACAAAAAAGTGGCTTCTACAGAAAACTTGTTGGAATTAATATCACCTTTTTTTCCAGAAATAATAAAGCCATATGTATAAGAATATATATCCTGTTTTACCACAATATCAGTCAATAATATACTTTAATAATGAAACAAAATATTTCATGAGCTTCCAGCAATGCAGTGGCATCAGGTAACAAAAGCAATGTCATACCTGAACACATCATCTGAGGCATTAAATATTTGCTTAACATGCTCAAAATATAGTTTTATCAGAGGGTTATGCCTGTTTTAAGAATATGCTTTAAACATCCTGTCTGCATGTATTCAATATTGCACCCTCTTTCCAGAAAGCCAACATCTTCTAAAATATATTTGTTTAGAAGTAATACAGAAATTGCCTACTGACAGTAGTTCCTACATTACAACTCTTTTCTAATTCTTAAACTCAAGCACGTTATAGTAAAAGTCCTTTAACTACAGAGAATATTGGCAAAATTTACATGTAACTGTGTGTTTCATAGACCAGATTCATAAAAACTTTATGCAAGACACATATATGAATTGCTTATTCCATACGTGGGGAGGGGGATCATGGTGTATTTGTGCTGTGCAAATCTAAACAAGCCATTACAGGTTTCCACAATGCAGGAATATGTCATCAAACAGGGTATACAGATATCCCCTGCTCCAGAGTCCCAATTTCAGGAGATATACAAAACCAGCAGTCAGTGAGTAAAAAAAAACCTTCTAACATAAATGGTGCTGTTAGCCTACAGAAATGCCACAAAGATAGAGTAATTGGATTAGGGGAAAGGACAGGACAAGTAGTTGTAGCATATAGTAATATAACAACATGGGCATAGTGATATCACAGCCTTTACCTATTCCATTTCATCCTGTCCACTACACAATGCAAGCATTACTTCCAGGGTTGCATATGTGTACATGGAAGTTACATTCCACTATGGACTACATTAGCAACTTTGTTTAAGATTTGCCCAATTAGTCATTTTTAAGCAAATGCCTCTTAAACATAAACTATTATTCTAACTTATCAAGCACTATAACTATTGTTTATTGTTTCCTCAAAACTTTCAAAATTGTCTTCTAGATTCATAGGTAAGTACTAGCCTAGCTTCCCTTGGTGGCAGTTTTAAACTTAGCCAATTTCCCTTTTGGTGCTTGAGTTAATCTTTCTTATATGGTGTTAGATTGGCCTTACTCATCCATCTTTCAATAATTATATATTACCTTAACTGAGAATTATTGGGATCATACCATAGATAATTTGATGGGACCGATGCATCGGGTAAAGCATTTAGGGTCTGCCTCTGTCCATTAATAGTACAGGGGCAGTCCTGGGGTAAATGTTCTATTATCCTTTCATAAATCAAAGTTTTTCTTGAACATAGACAGAAATGAGCTTTGCTTTATATGGATGTGTAATCTGTTCGAGAGTAGTGGCATCCTCTGCGAGATAAACACTGTCCCTCCAAACCATTCTGTTGATCTTGCAGAAGAGGTTTAGATCGCTAGACTAAGTATTTCTGATGCCATCTGAGTTGCTATTGTACCACAGTTATATGTTTTACTATACAAAAGTGTAAATCCTTCAGTCTTTGAGAGATTACCTTCAAACACTGCAGCTCTATTCTTATAGTAGTCTTTACTGTTACCCTCTGAAGACCTATTATTCTTTCTTGGAGTCCTCAGTTAGTTTTTTTTATTTTTTTAACAAGAAACATCTTTATTAAATTATCACTTATGACATAGGCAACCATAAATTTATATAAATGAAAGCAAACCATATTGACATATTTTTAGTTGCAAACATTATACATCACTTATAATCTATCTAGTCATTGTCAGTCAAACATTACATAGCTCATTCAAATCTCTGTTAGTTTTTTCTTAACATTACAGTATATGTGGTGAGGTGCAAATATACACTCTATGGCATTCATCATGTCAAACATTCAGTTATTTTAAACATTTAGATTCATAGGTTCATATGTATGTACTAGGCTAATGGCCCTGGAGCCAGTTTATTTCTGTTTCATTTTCCTTTACAAATTAATGAGCACGTTTTATACTTTCAACATTTTCAGCCCTTCTAACTCTGATACAACATACTTGTACTTATCATATGAACTCTGATGTCTAAATATTATAAACATGTCACATTACTTTCATTATAAAATAAATCCGGGTTTCTACTATTCACATACTTTAAAAAGTATTAAAACAGGAAATGAAAAAGCCAGTATTAAATTGGAGCCAGTATTAAAATGAATAACAGTGTCTCTGTGAAATTTCACTAATGCCAATTTTAAACTAGAAGCTGAATGCTGATGTATAAGTCCATTTATTCATTTAATATTCACATACTTTGTTTATGTTAATGGGGCAACACCCTTAATCTGCCTAGGAATAAATGTTTTGAATTTGGGTAGAATTTGAAATGCTGATGTTAGAGATTCAAATGGCATCATAAATTGACTAGACTTAAAATGGCCTGCAAGGGCAGTTAGCATAGTACTTGCCTATGAACCTATTATTTATTTATGTATTTATTTATGTTCGTTTGTTTGATAAGCATGTAGTCAGACCAACCTATTGACCCTTTTCTGTCATGGTCCAAGCCAAAATGACAGCAGCAACTTATACAGGGTATACAGAAAAGATGCAACAAAAGGCCAGATATACAACTTTTAAATAAAACATTAACATAAATGTACAGTGACAGAAGCAGATAAACTAGAATTATAATCAGACACTACAAAAGTGTCAATTGATCCCTTAACTCAAAATGTCGGCTATATAGTACTGATGTTACATCTCAGTGTCCAATCATGAAGTCAAGTGTGAACACAGTCATTTCAAGTAAGCAAGTCCAGCATCAAAGGAAGACATTGCGTATTCAACAACAGTAACACATTACCCAGAATCATGAAAACAAACTGTAGGCCTCCCTGAGTCATCTCTTAAGTTTCCTACTGAAGATAGCTTTGTCTTGATGAACCTAATTTGTAGGGGTAGGTTTGTCTGCAGTGCTGGTACAACTTTGCTCAAAACTCACTCCTCAGGTGCAAAGTTAAAAGATGTCTTCTAAAAAGTTATGAGATGGAACCTATTCCATCCTTGTATTTCAGAAAATATTTCTCTCGAGTATACTTTTTGAAATGTTCCACCTTTTCATATTCCCCATAATACTGTGTACTCTTATTAGGTGCATTATCTGATTCTTGCATGCTTCAGTCTAAGATGCTATGCTTTTCACCAGCCCTCCAACTTGGTTATATCCTTTTATACCATTTCCTTCTGCTTTTTATCAGTACTGTTGCTAATCATTTTTTTTAACTTTGTCTCTCAACTCCCTCTGTAATGTCGGTTATATAAACACTAATAGCAGTAAAAACAAATAGAGCTTGTCCAGGTAAAAGCTGGTCATACAGCAAAGTGAAATGATAAAAACAACAAAATGTTGACCAGTTAACACAGCTATAGAAAAAAACAAAATTTATCAAGAAGGTAAGCGCTTTCACTCCAAGAAAGGCACTTCATCAGACCATAAAACCAACAAGCAAAGCAGGTATTTAAACTCATTACAGCCAAGTACGCCTTGGGTTGCCACCTTTTCAAATGGCCATAGTGGGACATTTGCAGGACACACATCAGATTTTAGAGGCCGACACATACCCACAGTCAGTACAAAGGATAGAACTTAACTTTTTTTCCTAAATAAAACCTTATTCTTGTAGCAGTGTAGTTGCTTATTATGTTTTTTGTAACATTTAGGTATTTTAGATACAGAAATAACTATTTTATGCAACTATTACATAAAATATGGGACATAATTATGTCCTACAATCTCAGGACATTTGCCCTTTTTAATATTTTTTGTCAGGACACAACTGCCCAAAGAGAGACTGTCCCTCTCAAAGTGGGACAGGTGGTAACCCTAAGTACGCCTCCAGGTGTTTCTGCAGTTACCTCCTACAGCACCTCTAGGAGTCAAATATTGCTTGTTCATATTTGCATTAATAATTCCAAAACCATTTTACATGCAAGGTATCATAATATTTTATCTTGAATCATAGATGATGGCAAACACAATTGTATTGATATTTGACCTCTGTCAATGAATATTTGTTAGAACTGTAAGGTGATAACTTCATTTTTAAAGGCTCAAGCCACGCCCACTGTGAGTTAAAGGTACACACTCAAAAGAACTGTATTGGAGGGAATGAATTTAACCAATTGATGAGTAAGTGCATGTGCTTTTAAAACTGGTCTTAAAGGAACAGCATCATTTAAGCCTTAGCCCTTATCAGCTCGCAATTGTAAAATCCATCTAAGTTCTGCACATTCAGTGTGATTAGAAAAATCTCCACCCCTAAAATTTGAATTTAATAGTTGTAATACCAGAAAAATGAAAGAATGTTCAGTCCCAGAAAGCATTACATATCTTACAGGCAAAAGTGCCTGTTTTATCTGAAATAGAATCATGAGAATTTCTCTTATAACACAATTATTTTTTTCAGGGATAGAGCATTCCTAAAGCAGAACTTACAAAATTCCCCCAATAATTCCTTAAAGCCATCATCAACCATCAATACTGACCAGTTTTTCTTAATAACATCACAAACCAAATTCACATTATTAGAATAGGTTAAACTCTTCCTAAGATTATTAGAAGAAGCATTTTTCTTGTTACATTTTGTCTGGCTCCCAAATTCAGAAAAAAAAATGGCTTAGCATAATCTCTGTGTGAACATATATCTTGAACCACATGATCTACCTCATCATTAGAGTACCCTCTATCCAAAAAATCTGCACACATTTCATCAAAAACTCTAGATAAATTAGCATCATTGTTATTGTCTTGCAGATCTATATATATATATATATATATATATATATATATATATATATATATAATCTATATCGGTTTTTATACACCCTGAGACTAGCTGTACATATAGTCTTACTATTTTTGCCAACTGCAATACTATTAATTTGGTCTACCTAGCTCAATGTATAGTATGTAAATGTTTTTCTGTAGGTAAAACCAATCATACCTTAAGAAAACGTATTTTGGAACATGTCTATGACATTGAGAGAAGAAAGATGTCTAATGCTTTAGCAAAATATGTACATAGTACAGAAACTGAACATTCTTTAAGTTTTCTGGTGTTACAACTATTAAATTAAAATTTAAGGCATGGAGATGATTCTAATTGTACTGAATGTGCAGAACTTAGATGGATTTTACAATTAGAAGCTGATAAGGGCTTAGGCTTAAACAATGTTGTTCATTTAAGTCCAGTTATAAAAGCACCTGCACTTACTCATTAATTGGTTATTTAAATGTCTGCTTTGCTTGTTCATAGATTAATAGGTTCATAGGACAATACTAGGCTATTGGCCCGGTGGCCCTTATAAGCCTATCCAAGAGTTTCACTCATGTTCCCACAAAATTAATTTTATGGTTTGATGAAGCACCTTTGAAGGCATGAAATTACTTACCTTTCTACTAAATTTTGTTTTTTTACTATAACTGTGTTAAGCGGTCTACATTTTGTTGTTTTTATCATATAAACACTAAACTGGAATGGTTCTACAACTTAATCAAATGATATGCCACTCTTAAATTGCATTTTACATCAGGTTGCCACTATCCACTTTCACTTTCAGTTTTAAGACTTCTTTCAAAATTTTTATTTCTGCAGATCTTATGTCAGTTAGATAAATTCTTTCTCTCTCTCTCTCTCGCTCCTCTCTTTGGTGAATTCTAAATATAAATATTTGCTCAATATTGCTGACTTTTTCTTGTCATTGCCTGTCTACATTTTAATGATATTTGTATGTGTGTCCGCTAACAAAACTTTGCTGAAGAAATTCAGCATTGTTTATAACACAGCACTATGGTACAGTAGGGCGTGCTCTTTATTTATTTATTGATATTTGATTGCCAGGAAAGTCTGATTGGGTAGAACCCCATTTTCAGGAGAGGCCCATGGAGAAAAGCTCCAAAGTATTATAAAACATTTTAAGAACAATAATTTTACAAACTTCAAAATTAAAACAAAACATCTGTAGTTTAAATAATTATAACAAATTAGTGATAATATAAAAACATTGGTTAAAATTTAATACAAGTTATATGATAATCATTTAATATTTATAATTAATATTAGTTTGTAGAGAAATTAAAGGTAAGTTAGTCTAATACAAATAGGAATTGCAATATGAATTAAGGGAAAAACAGGCTTATGGTATATTTAGAGAGAAAGTCAGGGAAGAGAATTTGATAGAAGTAAGGAAATAAGTGAAGAAGAGAAAATTATGTATTTATTTATTTATTTATTTATTTAACATTTGTTTATTGGGAAAGTCCGACCTAGAACAAGCCAGTTTTCAGTGGAAATCCAGGAAGAAATGCTCCAGACCAGAAATAAGTGAAGAAGGTAAATAAGGAGTTATAAGGAATGAAAACCACTTGTTCACATTTAGGGATATAGTTTATACTGGTTTTGAGCAAGAACAAAGCAAGATTTTAGCTAGGAATTATTTTGCGGTGGTTTTGAAAGATAGGAGGCAGGGTATTGACCTGATGAATACAGGTAAGGAGTTCCAGGCCTTCTCAAGCTTGTATTGATTTGGCACTGTGAATTATGAATAAAACCCAGCATAACAGTAGATAACTTAATTGCGCAGCACTTATATCAAAAGTAAAATTTCATTTAGTGCCAAGCTATCTGACGTATGTATGTATGTATTTTTTTTTTTTTTTTGCTAGAGAGAAATATGCTATAATTTAATGGTCCATAATTTTGCAATGTACTTAAAAGATTATTAAGGTTATAAGACAATTATATCAGAAAGATGTTGCTAGTGGAATGAATGTTTTCCTCGTTATACTCCATTGTGAAAAATCCAGTTTGCACTACCTTCTTCTTTCTTCTTCTTCTTCTTCTTTCATATTTTCCCGGTTAGAGGTTGCCACAGCAGATCACCTGTCCGCTCATGATTGGCAGTGGAGTTTTACAGTGCCAAGTTGCCAGCCCAACACCCAACCTTCCACAGAAGGCACACACACACATGCACTCACACCTAGGGCCAATTTAGAGTGTCCAGTCCACCTACAACATGACTTTGGGATGTGGGAGGAAACCAGAGCACCCGGAGAAAACCCACGCAACCACAGAGAGGACATGCAGACTCCGCACAGAAGGCACCCCAGCTGAGGATCGAACTAGAGAACCTCTTGCTGTGAGGTGACAACGCTAACCGCTGCACCACTGTTGCTGCCCCTCCAGTTTGCACTACCTGCTTAACTAAAATTACTAAGTGTTGTTTTCCCTAAACTATGCAGATACTGAATGTTTAAGATTACTGTTGATTTACCATGCTTTGTGTTTTAAGAATAAAATGTAGCACTTCATATATTTTTAACTGCATGAGCTTTCCTCCCATTTTCTTCACTGAAAATGTATCATTGTTAGAAAGACACATGAATTGAATAAATGCACAAAAATAAAGACATCTACCCAAACAGTTAGAGCACAATTTCTTGTGCCAATTCATAGGTTTTTGAAATTCAAAGTAGCAGTGGGTGTTTGTGTCAAATGAAGGGTGGGATTTCATCTTATTCATTTTAGACAAATCTCAAGAAAACCACTTGCTGAAACCAATAACCAAAATAAAAAGCCAAACCACACCAGTGTAGAAAAGAAATTAAACCACTTTAATAAATAAAATGTCAAGAAATGCTACCCAGGAGTAAACGCTCCTGTATAAAAATAGTAATATAACAAAAACAAAGTACAGGAGTATGAGAAGGCAGATGTATAACATTCACATCAGCAAGTCTCTGTAATAATAGCAATATACGACACAAGGCAGTCTTCACTTCATCAAAAAGATAGAACAGTCTTCACTTCACCAAGTAGATAAAATTTCCAGTTTATTGGAAAGATGGTCAAATACGGCAAGCGCTTTCACCCTCATGGGCTTCTTCAAGCCAAAATGCTATACATTTTAAAAAACCCTATTATACTTTTATATATACTTTTAAACAATGACATCATATCCTGTAAAATAATTGCATAAATAATTGCATAACATGCAATCAATTAATATAAA
Organism: Protopterus annectens; assembly: GCF_019279795.1. Taxonomy (NCBI): domain Eukaryota; kingdom Metazoa; phylum Chordata; order Ceratodontiformes; family Protopteridae; genus Protopterus; species Protopterus annectens. Next base: position 69,477,823 of record NC_056742.1, read on the forward strand.
GCAATTGACCATTGCAACCCTATGTACAGGGACAGTAAAATAACTCATTTAAAACATAATATATAATAGAATAATAATAGAAGCCCATGAGGGTGAAAGCGCTTGCCGTATTTTACTATCTGTCCAATAAACTGGACATGTTATCTACTTGGTGAAGTGAAGACTGTTCTATTTTTTGGTGAAGTGAAGACTGCCTTGTGTTGTATATTGCTATTATTACGGAGACTTTTTGATGTGGATTTTATACATCTGCCTTCTCATACTCCTGTACTTTGTTTTTGTTATATTACACTTTAATAAATAAATGAAATGTTATAGGTTAAGCACTTTCATCTGAAATTGCCAGACTTCATCAGAACAAAGTAATGCAATAGGAAACATCCTTATATATCTCTCATAATAAAATGATGGCCAATCAAAACAGGAATGCAATTAAGCAATAAAACACAGAGGTGATGGAATAAACGTGCAAATAACAAAAACAAATATAAAAGTCAATGTACAAATTAAGAATATGAATATGCATCTATCACAAAAGATAATAAAACAAATGATAAAAAACACTTAATTCAAAGTTTAGCTGCCCTAGTTTTTAAAACACTTGAAATAGAAATGCTATCATTTAGTCCTGGGGAGGGTTACCTGCGTCTAATTTGAGTTGCCAGAACAACTCCCTATATTCTAATCTGGTCTCCCAGGAACCCCCCTCTAAGACTAGAAAATACCTGCTCTAATACAAAAAATGGTACATAAAAGAAGGACAACTTTTAGAATGTATGTAAAGTGTGTTAGTTTCCTTCAGGTGTCATGTCATAAATATCTTCACATGTATATATATCTATCTATCTATATATATATATATATATATATATTTCAATCTATATATATACATATAAATAAACTTCAGTAGTGTTACACATAAACTCACACTGTTTACAAAACCCACATGTAAAAGAACCTAAGTTAGGGTTATTCCTTCTTAAAAGATAAAGGTCCATGGGGTGGTTTTCCAAAATTTCTTTCACATTTTTGCCCCTTTTCTGTACAAAACATGGAGTTTCAGAAATGAACTCCTTTACTCTGTAATGTGTGGTAACACCCCCCCAATATATGTTAATAATCTGCTCGATATCCCTAGGCTGGAAATTAAAGTGTACACAAAAGCCTTATTAAGAGGGGCATTATCAACCTGGTCCATAGGGTGGACTTCAAAATTAGAAGAAATAATAGGTGAATATTTAGAGCTGCAACCTTTAATAACTTCTAGTGTCAATTTGTTGATCAATTCTATTGGGTAACCCCTTTGCAAAAAGAGTTGCATAACAAAATTGATTTCTTCTAAAAAAATGTGATCTTCAGAAGTCATCCTAGCAGCCCTAATCATCTGGCCCTTAATGATGCCCTTTTTTCTGGTAAAAAAGTATGCTCATTAAGGTAATGAAGGTAACTGCTAAAAAAGGTATCCTTCCAGAACACCTTGGACTGGAACTTGCCATTCCCAATATCTGTATATAGGGTAATATCCAAGTAGTTGAAACTACCCATGGAATAAAAAACAAGTAAACCTCAAAAAGGTGGTAGTTTTCTCAATAAACTCCAAAAAGTCCATTAAAATATCCATGGATCCCTTCCAAATAATACAGATATCATCAAGGTAATGGGTGTAAAGTTGCCAAAAATGAGCAAAAGGGGAACATTCTCTCCTAATAATAAAGTAACAAGTACACATGGTGCAGAAAGGTAGGGGTCTTCTCAAAATAATGTTTCTTTGCGGATTTTGCCTGTGCAGTTTATATTTCAGTGGACTATAGTTCTACAAACAGTCCTCACTATGAAGTCAATGTGTAAGGAATGAATCTCATATATAACTGTGCTACAGACTATCAAAATAAATATTTTTGAATTTAAAGCTGCCAGTGGCTGAGTCATTTCCTACGGAGCATAGGTACCAAGCTCTGACTGTGACTTGAGAAACCACACATCAACTAATAAACACAGTCCCTGAGTAGTTGGTAGGAGTGGAGATGAGAAGTGGCAACTTTTTGCAGCTTCATCTATCCCAGCTGGAAGAACAGGGTTTCAAGCAAAGGCTGCAGCCCATAATAAAGAACAGGGGTTCCAAACCTACTACAGAATAATGGGGCTATACATCATTAGGTCATCTGCGGCTTGCCTGCATTGATATCACTGTATACCATGTATGGGGAACAAAACAAGCAGGTAAATAAAAATAAATTTAAAAAAATATATGAGCTGCCTAAGGATGGCAGCATGGCTAAGAACAGCCAGTTGAAAAATTAATACACCAGAAGGGCGAAGAAGGGCCTTTTTATTTTGGGAGTGAAACAACAAACTATTATGAAATGAGCCAGTAGTTATAAAGCTAACCTCAGGGTTTTCATCATTGTTCTCCTGAAAACTGGTCAAGTTCAGGAATTAAGAAATCATCACAAGTAATTGGCTTGTATACTGTCTTTGCTAGATCACTCTTATTCCCATAGGAGATCATTTTGTTTTGTAGGCTAGTGCCAGGATCATTAGCAGTGGTCACATGTGGAGATGTCATATTTTTTACCTCTTCATACCAGAAGTCAGATGAAGGTGGCACCAGTATTTGGCATCAATCATGAAAGCGAATCCCAAACCTTACTGACAATAAGGTAACATTATCATTCTAGATATTTTGGAGATCTGCTTTAACCCACTCAAATTACTGAATAAGTTTAGATCTCACACCTGAAAGCAACATCCCCAATGATACAAATCATCTTTAAGAAATGTATCCTTCTGTTTTCTTTTCCTTTCACCCTGAGTGACCCGGTGAATTACTGCCTTTAAGTATTAATGCTATGATTACATAGAGAAATACATGTGAACCAAAGTGAAAATGATTATCCAACCAAATTGAGAAGCATATCATAAGATCATAGGAGTTTACTAGGCTACTGACCCAGAGATCATTTTAAGCCTAGCCATTTCATCCCAATGTAATACCATAGAAATGCTAGTCAGTACCAAGGATTGCATTTAGTAATGACTGCCCATGTCCAGAAGGGTTGTGTGCACTATCTCCGGTAAGAATTTATGGTGCCCCATCCACTCATTCAGGATCCTCTTGAACAGTGTCATAGAAGTGCTCTGTTTCACATGAACTGGTAGCCTATTCCAAAGACACAGCAGTCGCTGAGAGACAAATCTCTCCCTCCAACATGCCCTACTTAAGTCGCAGGCCATATTTAGGTCCCTGGAACAGGTAGACCAAGTCCCATTTGATTTATGAATATGCAGCAAGTTCATTAGGTATGGGTCTGAGATCACTTTGTAAGCCAGGCATAAGTCTCCCCTAAGAAGTCTATATGATGCAGAGCATAGTGACAGGGACTTTAGTTGGTCTGTGTAAGGCATGTGCTGGAGTCCCTTGATCTTATTTGTTAGAAACCTCTGAGGTCTCTCCAAGTGCTGCAGGTGCTTGTGCGGTACATGCTGAATGGGGTATTATAGTATTATACTCAGTTATGGGCCTGATTAGTGTCAAGTATAGAGGGGTTATAACATCTCTTGCTGTCAAGGTGGTGCTTTTACTAATCAAGTGTGCTACATACAAAGTCTTCCTTACTACAGTAGACACATGGTGGTCGAAGTTAAACTCACAGTCAACTTGTGATCCCAGATCCCTTACCACTTCGTGGGTACATAGGGTATTGTTGTTGATTTGATAGTGGGAAGGGACACTGTGCCGAAAGGAATGATGATGCATTTCTTTGCATTCAGTCTGAGACCGTGACTAAGACACCAGTCGTTAGTCTGCGTAAGACCCTCCCAGAGTATACTGACATAATTTGGGAATTCAGTAATTGCACCCAGTTTACAGTTTTCCACAGACTTGGTCAGCCAAAACTCCTTAGTAATGACCGGAACTTTTGAGAAGTATAGATCAAACAGTAGGGGGGCCAACACTGACCCCTGTGGCACCCCGTTGGTGACAAGTCTGCTGGTTGATGTGGAGTCACCCACTTTGATTGTGTGTGTTCGGTTTGCGAGCCAGTTGGTAACCCATCTTACAACAAAGGGGTTTGCTTTCAGTTTGCTAAGTTTATTGGTATTGGCTGAGTGTGGGATTTTGTCAAAAGCCTTTGCCAAGTACAGGTATGTTCTGTGCACAGATTTGTCCTCGTCAATGGTTATATGTTGCTACAAAATCTTTTCAGTCAAGGTTTTGTAAAAAACAGAGCAAGTTCAGCCTCCCAATTTAGTAATTCTTATTACCCATGTCAGCCACAGTGGGCAGGATAGGCTTATAACTAGAATTAATAGCTGAGTGAGTACCTTTTATAGGAATGCTATTCAAAAGCTAATCAAATGCAAATATGTTGTCCATTCTAGCTGGTGTTAGTCTATTAACAGGATAACTAGTGTAAATTTTGCGTGCCAAGGAAACTGTCCTCAGCTATTAAGATGATGCTGATGTAGCTATCTTTTCAGATGTGCTGCAACAGCTAAATACCTAGCAGAATGTGGAGCAAATTACTATAAATCAGTATCATTACTAAACTTGAGATAAACTGACACTGCCTGCAGACTATGTCTGACTACTTTGTTGTTAACACAAAGCCATTTAAGGAACTGGAAGGTTAGCCTGAGTAAAAAATAAACTGATGCCGCTGTATAGAGAATCATTTCACTAAGCTTACTCAAACAGCATCACAACCCTCGGGATTAATTAAAGGCTGAAAACACAAGTGCATAAGAATTCATCTGAGTACAATGAACACTCTTGCTGGTGGCATTAGAAAACAGATGTACTTTGAAACACTGCAAAACCAAAGAGGTACTCTTTTAAAGCACTAAAAAAATTATAAAAAACACTGGACCAGAATGAGAAATACATTAAGTGCTTTTGTTCTGTTTAATTCAGACCTTCACCAGAACAGTTACAACCATCCATTTCCTTTTAAATACACATTAATTATGACATCATAATACATTTAAAAAGACAGAACCACATTCATTAAACAGGTCATTCAGTATTAAAAAACTTTTTGTCTAAAATATTATGTTATTCAATTATGCATTCATCAACTTCCACAGTCAAACACCACCAATAAATAAAATATTATTATATCAATTGCTTAAGTATTTCAAATGACTTTTAACAGAAGCTTGTCATTAAAACCTGGAGCAAAATCTGCTCTCAGGAATATTTGCCATTTTAATTCCAAATTCTGTAAATAATTGCTGATAGACCCCATGAATATGGCCTTATTCACTACCTCCACTACAAAAAAGGAAAATTTCCTAAAATCTTACATTGAAGTGAATGCTTAACTAAACTGTTGGCATAATTTTTCTTTTTAATAGCTGACAAATATTCTCTTACTCTGTCTGTCAATCTCCTAATAGTTTTCCACATGTAAAAATGTTCACAATTGGAACAGACAGCTAGGTATACAAGCCCTTCACACTGAAACTTTTATTTACCTTTAAATATCAAAACAAAATATAATTGCTTGAAATAATGGCTATGAACTGCTATCATATATCTGCACTGAGAAGAGCTTAGGCAGAGGAAAGTACCTACGCTCTTAGTTTCGATGTTACCATGATTCACCCCTGTTGTACTTTTGAGCAATTGTTTTAAATTCCTGGTATTTTTATAAATGAACTTAGGCTTTGTACCCACTATATCACTTAAATCTTAATTACCCAGAATAATTTTCGAATTGTTATCAATAACTCTTCTAATTCTTGATCTGTCAACACTCATTGGTAAAGGAAAGGAACAATTTAATGTTTTCATCTGTTCTTGTTCTCTTATCTGTTTTTGTCTACTGGGGGAGAAGCCTACTTTAATAATTGGTGGAAACTTGGTGTCCCTTTGTACACTTACATAGTTTGAAATGTTAATTAATTCTTCTAAGGGATATCCACGTGCCACAAACAATTGTTTCAAGATGTCAATTTCTTTATAAAAACATTATCATTACTAGTCATTCTACTAATTCTGATAGCTTACCCTTTATAAACATTCATCTTCATGAATTTAAGGTGAAAGCTGTCATAATGTAAATAATTGTTTGTGAAAGTTTCTTTTCTATAAATAATACTAGTAAATTATCTCTTACCTACGTCCATTTCAACTTCAACATCCAAAAACTGTGCTTTAGCTCCTATACTCCCTTTTGTAAATTTAAGACAAGCTGCAGTGTTATTAATTTGTGAAAAAAACTCATTTAATTCCTCCCTGTTACCATTCCAAAAAAAAAAAAAAATCATCTACATATCTTTTATAAAACCATATGTGTTGAAAATGAGACAGCTTTTTGAGAACTGGAAAAAACTGGTGCAACTTGTGCCCCCATTGCTATTACCCCAATTTGTTGATACATTCCTTCACAAAACATAAAAAAGTATTGCTTAACACCAATTCCATAAGTTGACATATCACAAAAATATCCTCGTTTAAAGGCTGTCCAAACCTACTTAGATACAGTCTCATAAACTCAAGTCCTTCTGTCTGTTCAGTAGAAGTGTATAGTGAGCATACATCAAAAGTACACAAAAAAAGTCTCGTCACCTTGGAACGTATATTCCTTGAGTTTATTTAAAAACATCCAAGAATCTTTAAGATACCAGTTGCTTGCCTGTACAATCGGATTTAAAATATCATATGGGTAAATGGAAATCCTAGATGTCTTATTAAACAGAGCTGAAACTATAGGTCTAAATTGTAGATGTAAAGAGTTCTTATGTATTTTAGGAATTCCAATAGAATTCCTAATTGTGGCTGTTCTACCATCAAAAACTCAAATAATTCTATTGTACTATATTGCTGATGCAACAAATCTAGTAACACTAAATCAATGTCCTAATAACATCTCCTAACAGTGTCTTTGGATACTTTGTTATACTTAGTTATATCATTTAACATTAACGCTATTGCTTCATTGTAATCACAAGTTTCCATAACCACTAACCCCTGCCCTTTATCTGCCTTCATGTATCTAAGGTTTGTATAAGTCCTTAATTGTCCCAATGCTTTAGCTTGTATTTGTGTTAAATTATGTCTTCTTATTTATAACTTTTCTTATTATTATTTTTTTTATAATGATTTTTCTGCCCATTTTCTGACCCTCTGAATACTTCATATAGTTCATTTTCACAAACTGTTAACCAAAGTGGGGGTTAACAGTACTGCTCTTCCTAAAACTACTCTCCCTCTTAACAACAATTTCATGAAAAATGTACTTTAAATTTAATTTTCTGACAAATAATTTAAAGTCTAAAATAGTATTAGTAACATTGGATTTATATGCAGGCAAGAAGGTAAAATCTTTCTTTAACACATCTAATTTGGCATCTGTAAAGACGTTTCTGCTTAAATTAAAAATGATTGGTTCTATTGTTAACGACCCTCGTTCTTGCCTTTCTTTTTGATTACCATTGTGAATGCTTCCTGATTGGGTGGAGGACTGCTTACTTTGGTGACTTCTGAGGAAAAAGGGGAACCTTCTTCACTAAAATTATTGTCTTCACTACTCAAAATATTCCTTATAGTAGGATTATTACTAGCATCAGGGACTACTGATCTGCTTGCCTCAGGGAAAGAATCAAGCCTGTTAAGGAAATTTGTCTTATATTAAAGTTCTTATTGTTGTTACTATTAAACCCATTTCCCGATAATTCCTTTTTACTAACAACATAACCTTGTCACTGTTGATATGCATTAATATCCTTAGACAACTTTTTCTTTTTCTTAACTATTATACTTCCCACATCCTTTTGAACCTTACTAAGTTACACACCAAATATTTAAACAAATGCAATGATGGATGTTCATTAATTATAGTATCAAGCTTTTTAATATCATCTCTCAACACTTTAATTTTTTCAGTATTCCAATTAATGAGCAATCTCATCATTCCCAAGCCAGTCTTATCATACAAGTCTTACAATTTACAAAAAAAGTTGCCATCATATTTAGCCACATTTGAAATGCATATATCCTTAAATCTAAGGGCACTATTCCCAACTCATCTATTCAAGTAATGGTTTCCAAAAATTATTTAAACTTCAGTACCTTTTCTCTAATTCAAAAAAAACCAAGATTTAAAGTAAGGAACATCCTGGTAGCTTCTGGATGATTCTTTAGAAACTCCCACATCACCGTTCACTTCACCAAATGTATTCCTGCTGTCAGTCTCTAGTATTTTCATTATCAGTCGATTACCGACAAAAACTTCATCACCGACAACAGTTCCTTCATCCAAAGATGAACCATCGGACCATTTACCAGTAGTCTGGAGGGCTCCAAAACTCCCTTTCACTCGCAGTAGAATATTTTGCACTTTGTTGATGACATCCTTTAAGTCGTAAGTCCTTTGAAACACTGATGTGCACAAATCACAAACAGCTAAACATTGATCCCAAAAGATCAAAAGCAATAACACTGAAAAAAAATGATACGAACATTTTTTATCCACCTGCCCCCACAACCCCTGCTAATTATATATACCAACTCTAAGATAGCTCTACAGTGAAGAAAGGGCAAATTCCCCAATTCCCACTGTTCATACTCTCGCATGGACTGAACTCTGGCAGAAGCAATCAAATGAGTTTTGATCACTTCTTCTGGCATAAAAACATTCAGTTATATGGAGTGTTTCCTAGAAAACATAGCAGAAATTAACAACACACACCTTAAAACAAAAGATAGTTAAGAAAGACGTTTATTGAAAAAAAAAATCAGAAGATAGTTTAAGGTGTCCACTCACTTTCAAAGAACATACGTACACTGTACATACATATATACTAAATACCCAGCTAACTGCTGGAAGGGGTGCCAAGCCCCCCTGCACCACACAATGTGGAGGGGGGCCCTAAACCTATATATACAAACTCTGATCTCTGAGATCACCATGCCTTGGGGAAAAGGATATTTTACAAAAAAATGGCAATCACACAGTTTGTATATGTAAGCCCATTTTTGTTGGCCTTTCAGCCTCCACATTTAATAACTCTGCAATCAGAGCCCTAACATTTCAAATAGTTATTTTTCCATCTTTATTGCTTGCTATTATGAAAACCATTATTTTTCATATCTTAGTTTTAAGACTCTGTGGTGGATAAGGACTGGCTGAAGAATGATACTGCATTTTTGATGGACAGAATGATCCTCTAAGTACAATTGTTTTAATTATGTCAGTCATAATTCCCGCTAATTTTTATAAGACTAACATTCTCAGCATGCTGAAAAGTCTTGTAATGAATGTTAAAAATTGTTTTAATACATGTTTTTTTCTGTTTCTATCACACTATGTGCAAAAGAGTTCATGCATGTTGTAGGAGTTTATATTCCAAGTAATGGGGTAAAAATACTATTGAGCCAGATTAATTAACCACTACATAAAGTGCAGCTATCTTGTAGATAGTGCTCACATGATAGCTCGCTCTTTGGTATTTTTAAATAACTCTGCACTTAGTGCAGAGCTGCTAAACAAAGATAAATGGCAGAACATGCTAATGGTAGTATAAGAAGACAAATTACATGCTAATTAACCAATCCAACATGGTGGAGCTATTCAGGAAGCAATAAAGCAATTCTGTACACTCAGTGTAGCCATTTGCTTTGAAATCCAAAAATCTTTGGACTGCAGCCACAATTACACTTATTTAAAAAAAATGTTAGCAGTTGCTACTGCCATGATTAACCTGTACGTGCAACAGGTGTTAGTTATTTCAACCTCATTATCACAATGGCTATGGGGAGAATCAACCAGTTCTGTAACTGGAGTAAACACACTACCCTGATCAACTGTGTCACCCTCAAACTGTCCTATGTCTGAGGTCTTTGCATCATGTGTGTGTCTGGGCATACTGACTGTGTCCGAAATAGGGGAAGGACATGTTGGAGGCACAACCTCAATGTCAGACTGACAGTCTGCATCCCCAGACTGTGTGTCTTCATCACTGCCGTCATCATCATAGGCTACCGATACTCTGACATCAGATGGCAGGAGTTCCACAGTGCCACTGGCAGGGTCAGCCATGATAAATGATAACAAGTCAGCAAAAAAAAGAGCAAGAGAGAGAAAAAAGAAAAAAACAGCAATCAAATCTGTATTATGTGAAATGTATCTTACAACGTATAAGATGCTTATGCAATGAAATCACATACATCTACCTTTTGGATATTAATAAGAACACAAAAGGCGTGCTTACCATGTGAAGATCATCATGCAATAGTAGAATCAGATATCCCTACATATAAAACAGAGAGATGAAACAAGGATGATAAGCACCACCAAACAAATGACAGAAACAGGAGACAATTGCCTTTATAGCTGCAGAGTAAGACACATCTCATAGAAATCGTTACTGTTCAGTAAATTACATCCCCATTCCCCCACCTTTCCCCTCCTTCTCCCTCACCATCTGTTTCTCTTCTATTACTGCAGTCTCTCTCTCTCTCTCTCTGTATATGTACATATATATATATATATATATATATATATATATATATATATATATATATACATATATATATATATATATATATATATATATATATATATATATATATAGGTTCATAGGTTGGTACTAGGCTATCAGCCCTAGGGCCTATGCAAGCCTAGCCATAACAATACCCTGGATATTTTTTCCCACAATATTTACTTCTCTGGGCCCCTGTCTAGCAGGGTGACTGACATGATCCCTGGGGTGAACTTCCTATCTCCCATCCAATCATCAAGGTTCCTTTTGAAGACGGCCAATGAGGCACTCTGCTTGATATGTATGGGCAGTCTATTCCAGAGTATGGGGAGTCTCTGAGTCAGGAACCTATCCCTCCAGCATGTTTTGTTCATTGTGATGACAAGGTTTAGATCCCTGGAGCGTGTGGCTCTGAGGGACTGGGATTTTTTTAAGTGGAGCATGTCCAACAGCTCAGGGTTTGACATGGCCTTGTATGTTAAGCAGAGATCACCTCTGAGTAGACGATATGCCACAGAGTATAGCTGGAGATTTTTAAGACGGTCAGTATATGGCATCTGCTTTAGGCCTGTGATTCTTTTAGTGAGGTATTTCTGTGGCCTTTCCAGCTGTTGCAGATGTCTTGTGAGGTACATACCAAATGGGGCATTATACTATATAATGGATCTAATGACGGATGAGTACAGTGGGACAATGACCTCCTTTTTTTTGGTTGAAAAGCCCTTAGTGATGAGATGTGCCACATAGAAGGATTTCCTGACTGTTGTGGTGATGTGGTTATTGAAAGTGAGACTACTGTCCACCTGTGTCCCTAAGTCTCTCATCACACTTTCGATGTTTAATGTCCTGCCATCTATGTGGTAATTCATGGGTATATGTTTTTTTTCCAAAGGGGATAACTATACATTTCTTGGCATTAAGCTTGAGCCCATGGCTCTGGCACCAGGCATCTGTTTCTGTAAGGCCCTTTTGTAGAATATCGACATAATTTGGGGATTCAATAATGGCTCCCAGTTTGCAGTCATCTGCAAACTTTGTTAGCCAGAGTCCCTTAGTGTTGGCCTGTACTTCAGAGAAGTAGATGCTAAACAAGAGTGGTCCCAGGACTGAACCCTGAGGTACTCCACTTGTCACTTGTCCGGAGCTGGATTTGGAGTTGGCTACTTTTACAGTCTGGGTTCTGTCAGTAAGCCAGTTGGCAACCCATCGAGTGACATAGGGATTCATGCCCAGCTTAGTAAGTTTATCTATGATTCCAGTGTGGGGGATGGTGTCAAAGGCCTTGGCGAGGTCCATATAGGCTGTGTGGACTGCCTTACCCTCGTCCACAGCTCTGGAGACTGATTCAAAGAAGTCAATCAGATTCAGGAGACAAGATCGGCCCTTCACAAACCCAAACTGGGTGGGTTCCAGTGTTTGAAGGTTGCCAATGTCTTTGTTTATAAGTTTCATGATAATGCGTTCCATGCCCTTGCAGATCAGGCTTGTCAGACTGATGGGACGGTAGTTCCCGGGATCCAAGGTGGATCCTCCCTTGTGGAGTGGGATAACTGTAGCTGTGCGCCACTCAGTGGGCACGAAGCCTGAGGTGAGGCTATGATTAAACATGACACTTAGGTGAGGTGCCAGTTGATTTTGTAGTTCATGTAGTACACAGCCTGGGATGTCATCTGGTCCCATGGATGCTGTATTCTTAGCTTTGGAGAGTGTGGTTTCTACCTGTGTGGCCGTGATTATCAGAATTTGGCAATCGTTTGGTATTGAGATGGGCCCTTTAGGGGGTGAGAGGGGGGTGAAGTTGGCACTAAATTGATCTGCCAGGATATTGGCAATATCCTTGGGATCCGTATATTTAATGCCATTCTGTTGTAACTCAGAGCAGATCTGAGCATTGCCATTTAGATTCTTGACATAACTATAGAATGCCTTGTGGTTGTCTTTGGAATCTTTGGCAATTTTATTTTCGTAACTAGCTTTTGAGGATTTTATGAGGGATCTCAGCTTCTTACTGAGGCTGGTGAGGGAGTTTTTTGCATCCTGGGATTTTCCTCTTTTTTGCAACAGTTTCTTCCTTCTGTTGTATAGCTTGTTTATAGCAGGGGACCACCAGATTGGCTTCCTTTTTTTGAAGAAGAGCATCTTGGTTCTATTTGGGATGGCACGATTCATGCACGAGTGGATGTGCTTGTACAGTGCCTTAGTGTAGGATTCTGCAGTCGAACTTCCAGATCCTGTCTGCGTGGGTGTTGCGAAGTTTGTCACTTCTGACTTCAGTAGCTTGAAGTTGGCTTTGGAGAAGTTTTTTAAGGAGGTTTCCTTACTGGGGGGTGGGGGTGGGATCTGGATGTCAAGGGTGATTTGCTTATGGTCAGACCTGACCAATGAGGGGGTGACCACTGGTGTGGAGCATCTATCTCCCATGTTGGTAATGACCAGGTCTAGGATATTGGAGCCCCTGGTGGAACAATGGATTAGTTGATCCAGGGCGTTGGAATTTATGAATTCCAAGAACCGTTGGGAAAAGGAGTTGGTACCTGAGTAGTTTTCCCAATTAATGGCAGGGTAGTTGAAATCACCCAGTATTAGGGTGTTTGGTTGTATCTTAATATTTTCCAGTATGTTTAAAACGGTGTAGTGAGAATCTTGGGGCATGGTTGGGGATCTGTAGCAAGTTACAATTTGGATTGCAGTCTTACCTAGTGTTAGTTGCACCTGGAGAATATATATATATATATATATATATATATATATATATATATATATATATATATATATATGGGTCACCTTTAAAATCTCGAAATCGCGTTTGCCCGAAACGGAATCCGACGGGACGAGAATACCGAAAACGCAGATGACCGAAAAGGTGAGAACCCGACGGACTCGGTAAGTGTGCGATCGAGTGAGGGATTTAGTGTTAGGGAGCGGACAGGTAAGTGTGCGATAGTGAGGGACTGTGGGTTAGGGGTGGGTTAAGTGAGTTAGGGTTAGGGTGCAGGTAGGGTGTGTGTGCGATGGTGAGGGACTGTGGGTTAGGGGTGGGTTAAGTGAGTTAGGGTTAGGGTGCAGGTAGGGTGTGTGTGCGATGGTGAGGGACTATGGGTTAGGGGTGGGTTAAGTGAGTTAGGGTTAGGGTGCAGGTAGGGTGTGTGCGATGGTGAGGGACTGTGGGTTAGGGGTGGGTTAAGTGAGTTAAGGTTAGGGTGCAGGTAGGGTAAGTGTGTCGGACCTTAGGGTTAGGGTTTGGGTTAGGGATAGTGCATATGTTATGTAGTGTACTGTGTTGTTTACGTGTAGTGTGTTGGTGTAATGGTTTTCGGTGTTTTGCATTGTCGGCGTTTTATGTTTTCGGTCTTTTCGTTTCGGTCATTAGTGTGTCAGGCAAACGTGGTTTCGAGGTTTTAAAGGTGATCCATATATATATATATATATATATATATATATATATATATATATATATACATACATATACATATATGAGTGTGTGTGTGTGTGTGTGTGTGTGTAAGAATATATGTAAACACATGACACAGGTACATCATATGTATACATATATACATATGACATACATATGATATACATATGTGTATGCAATGACAATTATTTATTTACATAGCATACCTGGCATTTCTGCAGTAGACACACTTGGGATGTCTTCCATGTCAGCCTCGACATCAAGGATTATGTGTGAACCCTGTGCTGAGCTGTTTGGATCTCTAAAAGTGGACAGGAACTCCTCTGTTTCAGTCAGTGATGGCTCACTTGGAGGACCACTTCTCATAGCCATACATTCACATGCAATTGCAACCACACAATGTCTGCCACTGTAATCATATCACTGGCCCTGTGTCTTATATGTATGTCCATGGCCTTCCACTGAATTAACATGGTTCACCACCTATTTCAGATACAGTCATGGTAGAATTTGTCACTTCTGCCTCTCTTTCTGATAGGAATGACCCATGGTGACATAGGTCCTGGATGATCACACCATTCTCAGTGTCTGTGTATGGTGGTTTATGGGGTACAGATGTCTTGATGCCATACCCCTGTATGAGAGGAAACACAATAGGAAAGCAAAATCCTTAAGTACAAAAACTAATGTATATGAATGTATCCATCCGTCATACACATACTAATAAAAATGTATGGCTTCATATGAGTACACACAAGTTAACACAGTTACCTTCTCCCTCCCCATCCCTCCTCTCCAAAATGCAAAAATAAAGAACTTGATAAAAAAATTCATAACAGAACTAACATTTCTTTCATTCTATAATACATTGCGGAATTAAAAAAAATAAATGTACACATCAAGGAAAAACAGTTAACACTTTTTGGTCTGAAATGCACTTCCAAGGAGTTCAGCCAGGTAGACATCAGAACCTTAACAAAATTGTCACTACTACTAAGCAACAACCCATGACCTTGGTAGTAATTAATACAATAGTCTTCTACACAAAGTGGTCAGCTTTCAAGACTGAATGTTCCATTACACTGTCATCGTTATTATACAGAAAAATACTGCATGGTCAATACATGCTCATGCCAAAACTACTGAAAATAATGTAGACAGGACAACACTGCTTGTATTGTAAAATGCAAACCATAACTCAGGCTCAAATAAATACATATATTCATAACAGCAAACTACCTTTGCATCAAGTCAGTTGTGAAAGCAGAAAAAAAGTTTTCAAATCAAGTAGCAGTATTGAGTTCTGTGGATCCAAACAGTCTCCTCTACTATTTAGCTACACAATTACCTTTATATAGTGCAGATCCATCCATCTCTGTGAATATGCAAATGAGGTGTGAACTCATTAGCATTCATGAATTCCACAATCTGCACTAAGTGCAGGGAATGTAAACATGGTGTAAGGATTTACACAATTGCATACACATACCCTAACTCTGCAACAATGAGCACTGAGAAGTGTTTTCTGCTAAATGCTTGCAAGTGTAAATGATTAATCTAACTGCAGTATCAACCAGGGTATGTCATGGAGAAAGGACTTACAAGAAATTTTGCGACTACCATTGATTGACTTAGAAGGCCAATATTCCTAACATTTATATGAATTGTTTATAACAACAGTTTCCATCTCTGAATACAACTGTGTCTGCAATTCTAAGGAAGCAGATTACTCATTGAAATATATATCAACTATAAGGCAAAGCATATAAAGCAGTCTTGTTAGGGAAGCATAGAAATGGGAATGAAGTTCACAAAATAAAGCAAGGCAAAGAGTTGCATTGCTTACATATTTTTATATTGCATGAGGAAACATTATCTTCTGTTTTGCAGGTATCACATCCATTCACTCATCTAACTGCAAATTACACAGGACAAAGGTCAGGAATTGTTGTTGTCGCACCTGTAGTGTTAATGAATACTATGTTACTTATTGAGTATAGGTAACCTCTTTTTTTAATCTTTGCAGTATACTATGCTTGGCACATATGGATAAGAATCTGGACCATGTCTTGTGAATGCCTTGGTGTCCTGAGGTTCTAAATCAGAGATGGCAGTGTTTCTGTGAACATAATGATGTTTAATGAGAATATGTTCATGTTGAAACATAACAACATTGAGAAAATATCAAAACTATATGTTTTAACTACTTATTTCATAATGTTTCCTTTATTTCATTATTTTTTTTTTGTTTTTCTCTCTCTGTTTGCATGCTATTTGACATTGTACAGTCTGGACTGGCAGTGGTCCCTAGCAGTGAACTGTAGTTTATTGCCTAAAGAAAAAAAGTGAAAATTTTGATTTAGGTTGCATTCTATAGTGTAAAAAAGCCTAGCACTGGTATGTGTCTATAGGCATTCTGAATAGTATGTAGTGAAGAAAATGTACCTGTCAGGTAATTTTCTCAGTTGCAGAAGGTCTAAATGCAGTGAGCTTAGAGAAAAAGGACTGCTGATGCAGGGTTTGAATCCAGTTAAATGATTATTTTACAGGGGGGGGGCTGAATATTTATTTAGACTCATTTTGTGATATCATTGTGTTGTCATTTAAAAATCAACTATTCTCGATATTTCTAACAATGCGAGCTGTCATTCCACTTTCACATTATTTGGCATTAGCTACAGTTTTGATAATTTATATTTTTTGATAACCTCTACAGCACAGAGGCCAAACATTTTAATTTCTATCCAATGGTGAATTTAAAATCCTCATTTTTACATCCTCTGGAAAGTTTTGTGACTACCATTGACAGCCCAGGATGTACATCTACAGAGTCATAAACACATACTTTAAACAATTAGTATTGACCTGCAAAATGGAAAAAGCTAAACCACACAAAGCGCATTTTTTTTCTCACAGGAACAAACTGGAAAATAAAACACTCCTCATATTTTCAGAATTAGTCAGAATAGACCTTAACATATGGTCCTGACAATTCAAAATTCTGAAAATTAAAGTTGTTACAACATACACTTTTTTCCCAAACTTATCAATTCTTTTACTATCCTTGTCAGAAGAGTAAGGATTGGAGTTAACAAAATGCTATGCAGCATCTGAGCTGACTAAAGCTATAGCAGGTGGGTCAAGTCTTGGATGATTGCATAGAAAATTGAAAGCTGGAGGCATCTATTTTATTACATGCAGCAGGCTGACTATCAGGGACACCACGTGCTGTGACAAATACCTCCCCCAGTGCTGGCAACACTGGGAGGATGGCAGTAGATTTTGGGAGTTCCAACTGTAACATTTCATAGTAGTTTCTGAGGGATAGAGAATCCTCAGTGTTCTCCAACTGAAACACTGGTGCATTCTAGAAATAGCCTCAAAGAAAGAGAATCCTTGATAAGGAAATTCAGGTAACCTGCTCTCTTCTGAGTCTGAATCAGAATTCTGGGGGGGGGGCGGGGCTGTATTGGTCCCATGACATTCCTCTCCAAATTCAGTTTCTTGATTGTCTTCTAGAAAGGGGGAATCACTTTTTTCTTTTACAAGAAACCACCTGATAAGAAGGGTCAATAGCCTCTATAAAACTCGGAGCCACACAAACTATTCTTGTGTGTTTCTTTTTGACAGGAAATAAAGGCAAATATGACTATTAATGGCAAACACCAGCTTCCCCATGGATGAGCACAACATTCTTGTTAAAAAGGACCACCTTTCCTGCTCCTTCTCTCAATACAGAAAAATGTGCTCTCCATTGCACTAAGGAGACTCCAACAGCAGAGAGGATATGGCTACTCCTGTCCATAGTGGCTGAATGAGCAACACCAGGGGGATCTGGGGAAAAAAAAGATTAGTGGTCTGAGGAACCAGCTTTGGCCACAGCAGTCACTCACCTGAGGCTGAGGAAAGTTGCTAATCTGCTGTGGTGGCAAAGGTTGTTTAGTTTGCTTTTTTTCTTTTTGTGGCTGGAAGAATAACTTACAGTGCAACTGGTAGTTTGTTCCATGGTCAAGCTAAAAATGATTCCTCCTTCCCAAGGAAACTAAGCAGCACAAGCCTGTAAAATTTCAGTAGTATAAAATCACTTTTCCCAAGAAAATCACAGTAAAAAGCATTCTAATACACTTTCCATCCCCCAAAAGTAATTTAAACACAGTTTCTCCACAGGAAAAAAAAGGTTTTAAAATGTTTAAATTAACTTTTAAGCTGCCAAAAAAAATGTACACTCCCATTTAAAAGTACTCCAGAGTCACATAACAGTCAATAGAAATACATTCCTAACTTAAAAAAGCACTTTCCCACACAGAAAAGTAACATTAAAACATAATATGCTGAAGCTTTTTCTCCAGATGCAGCTTATCTGCTCAGCAATGAACAACACAAGCTGACTGTCGATCCTCAAAAGCCCTCAGTTGAGTGCTCTCTTTGGCTGCAGGAAAGCTCTGATGGGTTTACCGCCCAAACCTGTATTTTATTCAACTCATCTTGAAGTAATGGTCTGGTGAATGGAAAGCAGCAAGAAACTTAGGAAGCTGTCTGGCTGTTATATCTTGTGCAGGATATAACCCATATATCTTAGGCTACTGCAGCAGGATAACGAGCATTTACACTAATTTCAAAGGAGAAAGTAGACACTACACCATTTACAGACCAATATCCTTTTTTACATACATGTTAACATTTTGGCTAAGATCATTGCCTATAGACTAGATGAAATATTATCACATTTCATTGATGAAGGGAGCTTCATGTGAGGGCAGCAGTCTAGCCATACTTAATGGAATGTCTCTAGTTTTCTGAAGGTGTTTCAGAATACAATACAGGTGAGTGTATTATTTTTTTAATATATAAAAAGCCTTCAACTCAATCTTCTGGCAGAGAATCAAATGGGAGAACCTCTTGCTGTGAGGCAACAATGCTACCACTGCACTAGCACTAACTGCCAGTAAGAAACATAATTAATGGCACTATCAAGTTGTGGAAGGACTCCAGGAAGCAACTGATGGTTAAGAGCTGTGAGGAGAACCAAAAGAAAAATCTTCCTGTCTTTACTCATGAAGTTAGTTAACATGGAAATCTTTTATGTAGCCTCAGTTTAAGCCTGTGGTTTGTGCATGGATATGTGTGTGTGTGTGTGTGTGTGTGTGTGTGTGTGTGTGTGTGTGTGTGTGTGTGTGTGTCTATGTTTACAGTTTTCAAGGGCCCAGCATTCCATCAAGGATTTGCTCTTTGCTTTGCAATCACTGACTGCCATGCAGATTCTAGCTCTCCCAGTGAACTTGAACAGGTTGAAGTGTATATAAAAAAGAAATGAATGAATGAATGTTTGGCAGACAATGCAAAAGATTAAAGCTATGAGCTAATAATGACTTATTTCCTTGAGTCTAGGATTTGATTCTCATAGCCTTTATTTGCCTTGAATCCGAGCATGTCACTTAACTAGACAGTGTTCCCAGGCTGAGTCTAAAAAAAGGTCATTGTGGATAAATGCTCTACCCCAGTTACCTAATACAAAAATAAACAAACTAAAATAAAACCTTTATTTTATAATAAAAATTTGTTTCAGCTGCAATGACTTTGCTAATTTCCTTTGGTTCAACTATTTTTGAAGCTTTTCATTAAGTCTCCTGAAAGTAAGATATATTAAAAGGATCTACTTTTAAAAAACTGAAGATCAGAACACCAATGTTCATTTTCGCGAGACTGAAAATACTGAAACCTGACATATCTAAACACTGAAGCTTTCCCTGTTTAAGTAAACACCCACCCAAACTTAAACTAAATACACACCAAAGTAATTAAAACCCACCCAGGTGGGGTGCTATGGCCCCACACCCCAAATGTGGGAGGCTGCACCCCCCACACCCCACCAACTACAGTGGATATGAAAAGTGTACACACCTCTGATAAAATGCCAGGTTTTTGTAATATAAAAAAATTAGACCACAATCAATCATTTCAAAACTTTTCCCACCTTTAATGTGACCTATAACCTGTACAATTCAATTGAAAAACAAACAAATCTGTTAGGGGAAAAATATAAAAATAAAAAAGTACAAAACTGTCCACATCCTTAAACTAATACTTTGTTGAAGCACCTTTTGATTTATTACAGCATTCAGTCTTCTTGTGTAGTAGTCTATCAGCATAACACATCTTGACTTGGCAATATTTGCCCAGTCTTCCTTGCAAAAGCACTCCAAATCTGTCAGATTGCAAGGGCATCTCTTGTGCACAGCCCTCTTCAGGTCACTCCACAGATTTTCTATTGGATTTAGGTCTGGGCTCTGGCTGGGCCATTCCAAAACTTTAATGTTCTTCTGGTGAAGCCATTTTTTTGTTGATTTGGATGTATACTTGGGGTCATTGCCATGTTGAAAGGTGAAATTCCTCTTCATCTTCAGCATTCTAGCAGATGGCTGAAGGTTTTGGGCCAAAGCTGACTGGTATTTGGAACTGTTCATAATTCCCTCCACCTTGACTAAAGCCTCAGTGCCAGCTGAAGAAAAGCAACCCCAAAGCATGACACTGCCACCATCATGCTTCACCATGGGGATGGTATTCTTTTAGTGATGTGAAGTGTTGTTTTTGGGCCAAATGTACCTTTTGGAAATGTGGCCAAAAAGTTCAACCTTGGTCTCATCAGACCATAACACATTTTTCTGCATGCTTTTGGGAGACTTGATGTATTGTTTTGCAAAATTTAGCCGGGCCTGGGTGTTTTTCTGTGTAAGAAAATGCTTCCATCTTGCAACCCTACCCCAAAGCCCAGACATATGGAGAATACAGGAGATTGTTGTCACATATAGTACACAACTAGTACTTGCCAGAAATTCCTGCAGCTCCTTCAGTGTTGCTGTAGGTCTCTTGGCAGCCTCCCTGACCAGTTTTCATCTTGTCTTTTCATCAATTTTGGAGGGACGTCCAGTTCTTTGCAATGTCACTGTTGTCCCATATTTTCTCCACTTTTTGATGACTGTCTTCACTGTGTTCTATGGTATATCCAATGTTGTGGAAATGTTTTTGTACCCTTCTCCTGACTGATACCTTTCAACAATGAGATCCCTTTGATGCTGTGTAAGCTCTCTGCGAACCATGGCTTTTGCTGTAGCAGGCAACAGAGTAAATGTTAGGAAAATCCTACTTGGACAGCTGAACTTTATTTGGGGTTACTCAGAGTCTCTTTAATTGATGGCAGGTGTGTACTGAATGCTGTACTTAAATCAAAAGGTGCTTCAACAAAGTATTAGTTTAAGGATGTGCAGACTTATGCAACCAACTTATTGTACGTTTTTTATTTTTTATATAAAATATAATTACACAGCAGTTTTTGTTGGTGGCCAGATCTGGAATAAATGTACTTTTATTTGTTCTTACGTAAAGCTTACAATAGTGACAGTTTCTTTCAGGCATATACCAATATTCTGGCAATCATTTTTTTTCTTTCTTAACACGATGGGGTTAGTTATATATAGCCAAACATTAAAATATACCATATTAACTAAACTATTAAAAATAAGCCAGTTTCATCTTTTTAGAAGAAGGAGGGTATGATTCAAAAAGAAAGACACAATATGAAATAAATTAAAGTGCATTCCTTATACTGACAAGTTCTATGGTCTATTGATGGTAGAGTGGCAGAATAATTCATATATTTCACTTCACCCTTCAATATAGAATTGAGAAAAACTGAATACTGGATTAATTCTAATTTACTTTAATACAATCTTCTATAGCAAAGCAGAATGTTTTATAACCTTGTTCTTTGCTATATAAGCCCTACTCCAAACTTTTAAAATTAGGGAGTCCCATATTTTATTCATTTATTTATCCATCCATCCTTGATTGACTGTGTTTATCCCACTAGCCTAGTAGCCTCTTATCAGGAGAGGCCCAAAGTGGTATTTATAATTCAAGAGGAAATTTGGCTGGGGCATCAGGGAACTTCCCCTACTCTTAGTAGTTGGGGAGGAGTTTGTGTGTTACACATCCTGACTTCCTGTTTCCTGTCCAGATGTGGAGGCAGCCAGGAGGAACAGGAAGAAAACACGATTGATTCAGGGTTTGCTGAAACTGGAGTGAAAGTTGCTGAAAATGTAGATGAAATGGTAGAATCACTACCAGAACTTTTTTCTGATGATGTTGGTGTAGAAAAAACAGTGACATTTGTGGAAAAGGAGATTATAGATGAAACAGAGATGGATTCAGAGGAAAACTTTCAGAGGAGATTGTTTGAAGGAGAGACAGTTACCTCTAAAAGTGCATAATTACAACCCTCCAATTGGGTTGGGGGGGTTGTGGGATGATTATTTGGAAGAAATGGTAAATCAAAGTGAGCCAGAAAATTGAGCATCAATTTCATGGAGTGACATCATGGAAGAAAAAAAGAAGAAAGAGGAAAAGAAGAGACTATGCCAGAAAAAGTTCCAGAGAAAAAAACGTATGCACAAACTGTTGAAGAAGGAACAAAGAAATAAAAGAAACAAAAAGTAGTATACAGTATGTGTGAGCACTAAAAAGAAGAAAGTTTGTACAGGTATGAAGTATGAAGTTTGGGACACTGTCATAGCAACTCTGGGTGTCAAAGTAAAAGATGTAAGAGCATTTATTTTAATTAATAAACAGACATCTTTTGACTTGATATTTGAGATTGGGTAGGCCATGAAAAATTTTTGGCTGCATATAAACAAAAGAAAAATATTTGCCCATGGTCAGAATAGGAAAAATTGCTAATGTTGCTAACACCTATATAATTCCTATTAAGTATAAAAAGGAACTAATAATGGTTATATTTTCTTTTATATGGGGCTCTAAACTGAATCCAGTCAAGAGAGGGATTCTATATATGAAATAAGAGCAAGGAGGCTTGGGTTTAAGAAAACCAAAAGTACATGCAGCATCTTTAATTTTATATAAGGTATTAAAAGGAATTATGAAGGAAAATAAAAACTTAATAGAAATGATACTATATTATAAATACAAAGAACTGCGGGAAGCAATGGAAGTTAAAAAAGAAGTAAAAGCATTATGAATGAAGAAATGAAGGAGTACCGAAAGCAAATTGTGTTATGGAAAATAAAAAAAGAATATATGTGAAAAGAATAGAAAGGAATGGTACTTAAATATTATGAAGGTTTTTATTGCAATGATTGATAGCTAGATTTAGAAATCAATAAGAAAAAAGCCATAATGATGAGCTATAATAACTATAAAAAGATTAAAGAATGTAATGATTTTTTACGGAGATTATCTATTAGAAAATTGCCAGTTAAGGCAAATATACCATATAAGAAAAAGCAAGATAGAATATGTAATAAATGTGGAGAGTTTGAGACTACTGAGCCAGTGTTTTTGAAATGTGGAAGAGTTAATAATTTGTGGAAAGAAATATGTAAACATAGGGTGAAAAGTTTGTTAAAATTTGTGTAAATAAATATGGATATAATAGAATTTGGTTATTATGGTGCATAAAAACAGGAGGAAGTGAAGAAAATGGACATAGTAATATTTTGTTTCATGGACTATATGGAGCAAAAGACTAAATGAAATCAAATACAATGAAAAATGGATTTTGACAAATATTCTGGAGGAAATACTGTTTTGGTTGTGGATAAAGGCATGGAGGAAATGCTTAAATTGAAGTTTACAATGTATGGAGATTTGTAAATAGATGTAAATAATGTAAATATGTAAGTAATATGTAATGTATATATGAATAAAAAACCCTACTGTTTCATGTACAGGGACACATTTTGATGTTACACTTCCTGTCTTCTGGTCCAGGCACGTAGGTGGCTCAGAGAAGCAGGAAGAAGAATGAATATGGAGAAGGAAGAAGGCAATGGGAACATTTTTAAAGCTTATGGTGCTGTTAGTAGAACAGCAAAGAGGTCAATATTATCAGAAAATGAATCGATCATTAAGTATTCAGAGTCTGTTCAAAGGCAGGAAAAGGTGATAGAGGTATCCAATATGCGTTCAGAAGAAGTATTCCAACAAAACCTTTTTGTAACAGAAATTACAACACAAGATTGTGTTGATACAACCCTCCAGTAGGTGGGGGGGGGGTTGCAGGATGTGTATCTAAAGGAAGAATTGTACAAACTGAGCCAGAAAGTGAAAAGGCAGTATCATGGAGAGAAATAATGAAAATAATACAAGAAGAGGAAGTACAAGAAATGTGGAGAAAAAAGAAGAAATCATATGTGCAAACTGTAAGAGAAGGAGAAAGAAAAGAGGAAAGGAAAATGGAAGTTATAAGGAAAGATTGTCTATATGTAGCAAGATAGAAAGAAAACTTGATAGGTATGAAATATGGGACATTGTTATATCACCACTGGGTATCAATCCCAGACAGGTAAGAACATTTATTTGTATTAACAAAGACTCTTTTTGTAACTTTTTGAAGAAGCATAGTATATGGAGAAATTTTTAGAACAAACAAAAAAAAAAGAAACGATAATCCTTGGAACTTATGTCATACAGGCATTTAGTAGAGAAACAAAAAAGAGAATGCACATACAATTTTGTACAGAAGTAAAAAAAAAGATATTCAAAGAGACTATTTAAAATTGATGTGCAGAGATGTAATGGACATTACAAAGATTTATGACAACAGAGGGTTATGGAATGGGGGATGGGAACGTGGAGTGATTTTGAAAATGGAAAATGAAAATATATTACGTCACCCCTAGTATAATTAATGTGGAAGGAAATGGGGAGTTTGTAAAGTATTGGGGACAACCAAAGACATCTTTCTTTTTCAGTAGAAATGATCATTTGATTAGTAATTGTGACAAAAAAACATGTTTTATTTGTGATAAGACTGGTCATGAAGGAAAAAACGTGAACAAAAATGTATAAAATATGAAAAAAAAAGAATACTCATGGATGGATTGTGATGTAAAAGGGAAAGATACACAGGAAGGGAAAGAAAATAAAGATGAAGAGAATGTTTTAGTAGATAATATAGAAGAAATACATAAAGAAAATAAAAATAAGAAAGACATAGTGGAAAAAAATATATATATATAGGTTTACCTTCATATTGTCATAATGGACAATATTGATCACGCATTTGGGCGAACCAAATGAGCGAAATTCAAATTTCGACATTCTCAGAAGTTCGAAAGTCAGCAAATCGAACAGCTAATTTGCTGAATTTCGAACTAAAATATCGATGACACATTGTAATGCAGGGGGCAAGCCCCCCTGCACCCCAATGTGGGGGGCTCCACCCCCACACACCCCTACTTTAATATACCAACTCCGAGATCGCACTACAGTGGGGAATGGGATCATTTCCCGTTCCCCGCTATAGTGCTATCTGCACCCACAATGTCGAATCTGCAATGAGCGAATGCCAACGTGCATTTGCCCATTGCAAATTTGGACATTTTTTTCTTAGTTTTTTCACACAAAATGCATTTATGAAGGTAAACCATATATATATATATATATATATATATATAGAGAGAGAGAGAGAGAGAGAGAGAGGAGGAAAAAGAAAAGAAAAAATAAGTAATTCAAGTGAAGAAGCCATAGATAAGTGGGTAAGAAGCAAAAGTAAAAGGACTTCTACTGGGAAAAGGGTGAAAGATAGAAAACATACATTTAAAAATAAAGGCATAGGAGACTATAAAAAAGGAAAAAAGTAAAAATAACAAAATAATCTCTGTAAATTGAGAGTATTGGCCATAAATGTAAACAGTATAAAGAATATAAAAAGGAGATTGGGAGTGTTAGAATGGTGTAGCTTGTTAGACATGGATATCATAGTATTAATATATGTAAGAATTTTAATGGAAAAAGAGAGAATATAAGCAAATTAATTATGGGAAGGTAAAGTTACATGGAATATAGGAGAAGAAAAATGTTCACGTATAGTAATTTTATGTAAAGAGACTATAGAAATTCTGGATTACACAATAGTAATACCGGGAAGAATGTTAATATTGGATATAAGCTGGAAGAATCATGTGTATAGGATTGTGGCATTATATGTGTATGTTTTACACAAACAAAGCAAAATTATGTTTAGAAAAATTCTTGATTATGTAAGTATAAATATGCAAATAATATTACTGGAAGATTTTAATTGTGATTTAAGGCATAGGAGAAAAGAAAGGGCAGATGTCAAGGTTATTTCAGAAATATTTAAAAGTGGAAATATGTATTTATGGAGCAGCAAACAATGGACATACAAAAGAGGTGACTTAAGAACAGAAATTGATTATTTTATAATATTGGAGAGCTTAAAAGTTTTGCATGTTGTTGTTATGTCTTTCGGCTTTTCCCAGTTAGGGGTCGCCACAGTGGAACTCCGGTCCGCTAATGATTGGTAGTTGATTTTTACATGCCGAGTTACCAGCCCTGATGCACAACCTTTAACGAAGGTACGCCCATTCATGCATGTCTCCACGCAGAAGATGCTCAGGCTGAGAATCAAACCAGACAGCGTCTTACTGTGAGGCGACAATGCTACTGCAGCACCACCACTTTGCATAAAGGAATAAAAATAACATGTTTTTCATATCATGTAGTAATCTAAATAGAGAGAATATATATATATATATATATATATATATATATATATATATATATATATATATATATATATATATATATATATATATATATATATATATATATATATATATATATATATATATAGGTAAAGGCATTAAAAGAATAAATGAAACACAATTGAACGATTATGCAAAAAAAAAATAATTATTCACTTATGGCTAGATCACATAGATAAGAGAAGATTTTATAAAAATTGGACAAGTTGGTGGATAACTACCCCACAGTAGACTGTGTGAACTATTCCTACACTAAATCACTCACACTTCCTTGACTTCATTAGGTCTAACACACTAGACCAGCTCATCTCATCCCCCACAAGGGGAGATAACACTCTGGAGTTGGCTCTCACCAACATGGGCGACCGCTGCACCACTCCCATAGTATGTTCTTCCCTGGTGATATCAGATCATAGGACTGTCTCATTTGAAGTTTCTATCCCACCCAACCCCCTCCAGCCATAATCAAGCTAAAAAACTTCTCAAAAGCTGACTACAACCTCCTATAGGAGGGTATCTGTAGCTTCACACCACCATCCCCCTCAGAAGATGCAGACAACTATGCTGAATAGTATGCCAATGCAGTATACAAGCACCTGTACAACTGCATGGACTCAGCCATACCCAACAGAACTAAAACCTGCTCCTCAAGGAAACACAAGCCTGTTTGGTGGACATCCTCTATCAACAGGCTTTACAACAAAAGGAAGAAACTGTTGTCCAAGGTTAAAAAGGAAGAACAAATTCCAAACTGGAAAAACTCCCTCCTTAGCCTCAAAAAGCAAATTAGATCATTAGTGAAAACCTCCAAAGTGAATTATGAATCGCAACTAGTCTCTGAAACAAAGGGAAACCACAAAGCCTTCTTCAGTTACATCAGTAACCTCCATGGCAAAGCCCAGGTTTGTTCTGAATTAGTACTTAATAGTATCACTTACACTGATCCTGTTGACTTAGCCAGCCTGATAGCTGATTGGTTCAGCACAAACTTCACCCCCTGTCCCCCCAAAGGCCCTTTCCACATTGCTGACACTTGTCCCGAACATCACATCTCTGTAGATCAAGTGTTAAAGGCCCTATCCAAGATAAAGAACACTGTATTCTGCACCATCTCCAGCAAGAACTGGCTTTGCCATTGAGCACCCTATTGAACCACAGCCTAAGTACAGGCTGCATCCCAGCAGAGTGGAGAACTGCCATTGTCATCCCCTTAAACAAAGGTGGTGCCACTGCTGACCCTGGAAACTATTGCCCCATTAGCTTGACAAATCTGATCTGTAAAGCCATGGAGCGTATTATTATGGATTTCATTAACAAGGACATAGGCAATCTCCAAGCACTTGACCCCACCCAGTTCAGATTCATCAAGGGCAGATTTTGTGTGTTGAACCTGGTTGACTTCTTTGAGACTGTGACCAAGGCCCTGGATAAAGGAAAGTCAGTATATACTGCTTACCTTGACTTTGCCAAGACCTTTGGCACAGTCCCCCACTCAGGCATTATGGAGAAGCTAACAAAACTTGGCATAAATCCCTGCCTTATCAGGTGGGTGGCCAACTGGCTCACTGACAGGACCCTCAAGGTCAAAATAAGTGCCTCCACCTCTGATAGTAAACCTGTCACTACTGGAGTTCCCCATGGATCTGTACTGGGACCTCTACGTTTTGGCATCTACTTCTTGGAGGTCCAGGCAAAGACAAAAGGCCAGTGGCTGACCAAGTTTGTGGATGACTGTAAGTTGGGTGCTGTCACTTGACTCCCCAGATGATGGTAACATAATGCAAGAGGGTCTCACGGCAACTAATGAGTGGTGCCAAAGTCATGGCCTCAAGCTAAATGCAAAGAAAGTATCATCATATCATTCGGCAAAAACATGGCCCCTACTGATTACCACATCAATGGAAACCCCCTAAACAGGCAACCTGTGGTGAGAGACCTGGATATTCAGGTTGATAACAATCTCACATTCGACCATCATGTAGCGGCATTGGTCAGAAATGCCTTTTACTTGGTTAATCTCATAAGTAAAGGGATTGCATCCTGAAAAAATGAGGTTATTACCTCTCTATACTCCTCCATCACTAGACCAATAATTGCGTATAATCCCCAGTTTGGTGTGTACCTTTCCAAATATCTGCATCAACTGGAAAGGCCACAGAAATACCTCATAAAGAAAATTCAAAGCCTCCAACACCTGCCCTGTGTGGACAGGCTCAAATCACTGTCATTCTACTCGGTATCGTACATGTTTCTCAGAGGTGATCTGTGTCTCGCCTACAAGGCAGTCTCAAACCCTGCTCTACTAAAGATGCTCCATATCTGTAAGGTTAACTTCTCATGCATTACCCACTTGAAAGGCCTGAATCTAATATGTGACTTCAGCACAACCTGCTGGAGAGACAGGTGTGTCTCCCAGAGGCAGTCCTATCTCTGCAATAGATTTTCCATACATATCAAACAGAGTACCTCACTGACCCTTTTCAAGTGCAATCTTGATGAGTGGATGGGAAACCACAAATTTGTCACAGGGGTTCCACCTGTGTCCCTCATTGACAGGGGCGACAGGTGCTGACTGAGGTTTCTTTTGGGGGATAAACTCTTGGCTAGGCTTCTAATGGCCCCAGGGCCATTAGCCTAGTAACCTCCTAAGATCCTATGATCCTATGATAAGTTTAAAAGAAAAATATAAAAAGTTTTGAGATGGCAAAAGATTAAAAGAATACAAGATAATCCCAAATATAAAGATATCAGCGATCAAGCCTTTAAATGTATGATAAATAACAAAGAAAGCCTTGTAGAAAAATAAAAAAGTTATATAAAATAAATCAAGAAAAATTTAGGAGGTTATTTAAACAAAGATATTTTTATGGGGGGAAAAAGGGAGGAAATAACACCTTACTTAATTAAGATGGTAATTTTTTTGAATATAAAACTACAGGGAGACATAAATGGAGCTTAAAGAAATTAAATTAAGAAGATAACGAGGTGACAGGGAAAAAAGATTACAAGAATAGAAACTGAAAATGTTTAGAAGACCGTGAATATGGAAGCAGCCACAGGTCTAGATGGAAATTAATATTTGATGTATAGAGATATGAAAGAATGTCAAAAAGAATGTTTTTTGAGGGGTATTAAATGAATAGTTAGAGAAAGGAATAGAAGATGAAAAATATGTATGGGTGCAATGAAGTTCATCTACAAAAAGGAGAAAGAACAGATCTAAAAAAGTGGAGACCAATAGTGTTAAACAATGTAGACTATAAGATATTTATCAACCCCTGTATCACTAGGTGGGTTGCAAAGTGGCTTACAGATAGAACCCACAGTGTGAAAGTACTTGACTCCATGTCAGACTGCCAACCAGTCACGAGTGGAGTCCCACAAGGTTCGGTCCTGGGTCCTCTCCTGTTTGGTATCTACTTCTCTGAAGTCTAGACCAACACAAAAGGGACTCTGGCTAACAAAGTTCGATGACGATTGCAAGTTGGGAGCTATTATTAACTCCCCAAGTGATGCTGACATCCTACAGAAAGGCCTCAATGAGACCAACGACTGGTGTCAGAATCATGGCTTTAAGCTCAATGCCAAAAAATGTGTCATTATCCCCCTTGGGAAAAACCCGGTTCCCTTGAATTACCACATTGATGGTAGTCCACTGAACACAGAAGGCGTTATAAGAGATCCGGGAATACAGGTTAACAGAAACCTGTCTTTTGACCACCACACCGCCACTGTGGTCAGAAAGTCCTTCTATGTGGCACATCTCATTACTAAGGGTTTTGCATCCAGGAAGAAAGAGGTCATTGTCTCCCTCTACTCTTCCCTCATTAGGCCAATCATCGAGTACAATGCCCCATTTGGCATGTACCTCACTAGACACCTCCAACAACTGGAGAGGTTGCAAAAGTACCTCACAAAGAGAATCCTAGGCCTTAAACACTTGTCCTATATGGACAGACTAAAAAAACTCCAACTATTCTCTGTCTTATATCACCTACTTAGAGGCGATCTCTGCTTGACTTACACAGCCATGTCTGACCCAGCTCTGTTAGGAATGCTAAATCTAAAGAAATCCCAATCCCTCCACACCACATGCTCCAGAGACCTCAACCTCATTATCACAATCAACAGAACATGCTGGAGGGACAGGTTCATAACCCAGAGACTGCTCATGCTATGGAATAGACTTCCCATACATGTCAAGCAGATCACCTCACTGGCCCTCTTCAAGAGAAATCTTGATGAGTGGATGGGAAATAGAAATTTTACCCCAGGGGATCACTCTGTGGCTCTACTCAGCATAGACACTAGGAACTAAGGTCGGGTGCCACGATGCCAGGATAATCCTATGGGCTAGGCTTGTAAAGACACCAGGGCCATTAGCCTAGTACACACCTATGAACCTATAATAGAAAATGGAATAGAAAATAAAGTGAATAAGTTAATGAATGAAACAATTTTCAGAATAAAAGGTAAAATAAGTCTAGAACTTTTAATGATTATAAGAGAAATGGTAGAAGATGTGTTAAACAGAAAAGCAGACTCCATAATTTTAATAGGAGATATGAGTAAAGTGTTTGATAAGGTACAACATGAAATATTATGGGAAATTTTAAAAGAATATAATATTAGCAAAAAGTAAGATTAGTGGTTTTGGTTGGTTAAGTGAAAAAATAGAAATAAAAAGTGATATAAAGCAGGGATGTCCAGTAAGTAGTATCTTATTTGCAATAATCATGAATGTGATCATTAATTAAGTTAATCTAACATTAAAAGAAGCTAAATACTGCACAGCAGAGGAAATTCAGATTCCAAAAATGCTTTTTTTTGCAGACAACTTAGTATTAATAACGAAAAATGAGAAATGGATGAAGAAAGCTATTAAGACACTTAGTAAAGAATTAAGTGTGTTAGGTTTGAGTATTAATGAGGAAAAAAGTGAAGGACTGAGTTTTTCAGGTAAATTAGAGGACATTTAATTTAATAAAGAAGAAATTGAAATTTAGGAATAAAATTTCATAATGAACAACAGAGATTGATATAATGGAAGAACATGACACATAAAATAAGATATATGGGGATCACGATTAAACCCAATTAAAAGAGGAACTCTTTATGTTTCAAAAAAAGAATGATTGGGTTTACTAAATCCAATTGTGCACATAACATCATTAAATTTGTATAAAGTACTGACTTGTATAAAGGAAAGAGAGAAAAATTGACAGTAAACAACGTATTCCTTATCTCACTTGCCACTGCTTAGCCGGTGACATTCACCCTAATCCAGGAGCAAACTTCTCTCCTACTAACCACACTAGCTCCCACAATAATTCCACCAATAAATACCTCAAATTCCTCACCATCAATGCCCAAAGCCTAAAAAATAAAACAACCCACTTTCATGCCTGGCTCACTCACAACTCACCTAACATTGTAGCCATCTCTGAAACCTAGCTAAAACCTCACATAAGTGACTCTGAATTCCTTCCCCTGGGATTTCAATCACTTCAATCTGACCACCTAAGTACTCAAGGTGGTGGTGTCGCACTAGTCTACTCCAACCAGCTGTCCTTTACTCCATATCCTAATCTCATTCCTTCTTTCAATAATGCTGAACTTGTAGCAGGCCTTCTAAAAATTAACAATCATAAAAGCATCTGCTTCATTTCCCCTCTATATTCCTCCAGGTAACAACACCAACACCCTGGAAGACATCCTGTCCTGGGCCTCCTCAAATATTAAACTGGAAACCTACATATCGGGTGATGTAAATATAGACTGGAACAAAATCAACAACCCTAACCCCACCATGTCAATCAATCTATTTAACTACACTCAACTTACTAACACCATCACTAGATCCAACAAAACCAACCCCCCAGGCTCCATACTAGACTGGTCCTAGTATCTCATCCCAATAAAGTGATACAATCTGGTGTCATACCAGACCCATTAGGAGACCACCTCCCTGCCTTCACCCATCGAGCTTCCCTCTCCCCCCCACACTCCCACCAGTTTATCCACACTCTGAACCTCTCTAGCTTTAACCCTACTACTTTCTCTGATTAATTCAGAAATACCAATTGGAACCCCCTGAAAACTCTTCCATTAGAATCAGCCATTGACTTTTTCAATTCAACTTTCTTAAATGTCCTTAACTCTCTAGCTCCAGTAAGAACAAAAAGAGTAAAAACTAAGACCAACCCGTGGCTTACCAAAGATACCAAAAAGATTATGCTACAAAGAGATAAAACCTGGAAAACATACCTCCAAACTAAACAACCAGACATCTTACTTAAATATAAACAACTACGAAACATTGCCAAAAAACAAGTTATCAAAGATAAAAAGTCCTACTACATCAAAATGCAAACACATCATGCAAAAAACCCCAAACAATTTTGGAACTCTATCAACTCTCTCCTTAGGCCAGGTACTAAAAACAATCCCTGCCCCGACACTATTCAACACCTTCTTCACCACTTCTATTGCTGAGCTAACCAAGACCTTTACCAACAACAACCCTCAACCCCACCACAACAAAACATCCTCTCCCCCCTACTTTCGAACTCAAACCCATCTCCACCTACCAAATAAAGAAACTACTCTCTAAACTAAAGCCTTGCTCCAATGCCCCCAACAGCATTCCCTCCTCCTTCTTAAAAATAGCCTCCAATGGTATTGCTCTCCCTATTAGCATCCTGATCAATAGATCCCTACTTGAATCCTATGTACCCAAACTATGGTGCTCTGCATATATTCTTCCACTTCACAAGGGTGGCAAAAACTGTAATGTATCTACTTTCTGCCCCATAGTCATCCTTTCCCCTCTCTCTAAACTCCTTGAAAAATGCATCCACCTTCAGCTCTTGCCATTCATTTCCAAACACCAGCTACTCTCTCCTACCCAACATTGCTTCCGTCCAGGGCATAGTACCAACACTGCCCTTCTCTCCTTCTTACATACTGTCAATTTAGCCTGTGACTCCAGTAATTTAGTATCCTCAGTTCTGCTGGACTTATCTAAAGCTTTTGATACCATCTCCCACACCCACCTTCTAAATCATCTGTCTAATCTCAATCTCTCCCACAAAACTCTCTCCTGGTTCTCCAGCTATCTTTCTGACAGGTCCCAGGCTGTCAAATGGGGCCAGGGCACCACCACCTTCCATCCTACCCCCACTGGAGTACCCTAAGGATCCATACTTGGCTCAGTTCTATTCAACATCTTTATTAATGACTTTACAAGGCCATACCCAATACTAAAATTGTTCAATATGCTGACAATTCTACTTTGATCTGCTGTGCCTCCAACTTAACAGATCTCCAACTACTGACACAAACAGCCTTCTCAATTACCGAAAACTGGATGCTCCAAAATCACCTCTCATTAAATGCTAACAAAACTAAAATCCTTCTATTCTCTCCTTCTAAGTCCTCCCCTATTGATAAAAACTTATTCCAAATAACCAGCAATAACAACTCCATTTTAGAGGTCATTCTCTCTGCCAAACTTCTTGGTGTAGCCATTGATGAACACCTAAAATTTAATACTCACCTCCAGCTAAACATAAAGAAAACCCACATAAAACTCGGCCTACTTT
Source organism: Protopterus annectens (assembly GCF_019279795.1). NCBI lineage: Eukaryota > Metazoa > Chordata > Ceratodontiformes > Protopteridae > Protopterus > Protopterus annectens. The sequence goes on from NC_056742.1 coordinate 69,511,911, forward strand.
ACAGAAACAACCACTTCCTCTCTCCTGCTACCAGACTAACTCTCGCCACTACTTATCTCCTTCCATCTCTACTGTATGGCACCCCTCTGCTTACTAATTTATCCTCCTCACTATCCCCCAAACTAGAAGTATGTTACAATAAAATCTCCAGATTTGCTACCAAAGCCAAATCTTCCTCTCATCACTGTTCCTCCCTTCACTCATTAAACTGGCTTAAACTCCATAACCAACTTGACTTTCTCCAAATCACGACTGCCTATAGACTACTATTCCAACCTACCAAGTGCCCTGCACTATCCAACATCCTACAACCATATACTCCCCATAGAACACTTAGATCTACCCACCAAAACCTAATCACCATCCACAAACCCAAGCACCCAGCTGGTCAACTTCTGCTTTCCTTCACCTTAGTCAAAAATGGAATGCTCTTCCCTCCACTCTTAGGACCTGCAATAATCTCGAAAACTTTAAAATTATTCTTCATCCTCACCTTTACTCAAACAGGAAATGCAACTGTACTTTTCACCCTATACCTCTCAAGGTCTCCTCCACTTTTACTCCTGGCTAACCTCTCACCTAGCTAACCTTGCTCATTTGTATTATGTATAAATAACTATACCGTAAAATCTAGCATCAAGGCCATTTGCCTGTCTTTTACACCTAAACAAAATTGTAATTGTTTGTTTCTTTATGAATGCTACCTGTTTATTTGTGAGTAATGCAAAGTTTCTTAGTAATTATTCATATAACTATGTATTGTTGGAGCTTTTCTCCCCTGGCCTCCACTGAAAACAGGTTCCACTAGCCCAGTGGACCTCCCCGATCATCAAACTGGAATAAATAAATAATAAATAAATAAATAAAATATAATGGAAAAAAGTATAAAGAAATTTGGGAGAAACTCAACCATTTAAAAAGAAATAAAGAAATGAAAAATATGGAAATGAGAATATAAGAGAAAATATTGTTATGGAAGACTGATATACACAATGTACAAAATAGGAAGGAATGGTATGAAAATACAATGAATACATTGTGTTGTATTTTTCCATGGAAGCATTTGGAAGAAAGAAAAATAAAAACTATAAAAACAAGAATGAATAGATATGAAAAATATTTTGAATGTACAGATTTTTTTTATGGAGATTATCTATAAACAAGCTTCCAGTAAAGGCAAATATGCCATATAAGAAGATAGGGAAAAGAGTTTATACATATTGTGGAGAAATGGAAACTAGAAAACATGTTTTTTTTTTTTGAAATGTGAAAAAGTGAACCAACTATGGAATAAAATATGTGAAAAGGAATGTATAAAGGGATTGAAAAGTGTAAAAAAATGTAAATATGGATATGATAGAATATGGGTACTATGAAATGAGAAACAAAAAGATGTGGATAAATTAGATAAAAAGTTGTTTTGTATAATATGGATTATTTGGAATTTATGAATGAATGCAATAAGATTTAATGCAAAATGGATAGTGTCTGAAATCTTAAAAAAATTAAATTTTGGTTATGGAAAAACAGTGGGGGGGGGTCTAAAGAGTAAAAAATAGAAGAAAACATATAAAACAGTCTTAAATAATTGTAAATAATTTGTATAAGTTTATAAAAAATGTATATAAAATATATAACATATATTATGAATTTTAAATAAAGAAACCCTTCTTGTCATTGCTGTGAGTGGGACCCACATTGAAGGAGCACTCCCTGTTCCAGTTCCAGGTGCAGAAGTGGCCCAGAGAAACAAGGAGGCAGATGGAGCCAGAAGGAGATGATGGAGTGCTGAATGAAAAGAAGGAGAAGCAAATACTGAAACCGGAGAATGTGTGCAGGATTCTGAGGAAATGCTTCAAAGAAACCTGTTTGATGGAGATGAGTCAGTAAATGATGGATGTATGGTTACAACCCTCCAGTCAGGAGGGTTGTGAGATGATTTACTTAAAGAGATGGTGGTGAAAATAGAGCCTGAAAATGAAGGAGATGTTTCCCAGGTGGGGGGGGGGGGGGACATTATGGAGAAAATACAAAAGAGGAATGCAGAGACAATCTTGAAGAATAGTGGTGAGATGGAAAAGAAAATATATGCAGACATAATAAAATAAGACAAAAGTGGAGTAGCAAAAAAGAAGGCAGAAGACATGAAACATGAAAGTACATGGTAAGGATTCAAAATAAAGAAGACAAAGAAATGGACAGGTATGACGTATGGGCCAATTTAATAGCTCCATTGGATGAAAAGGTACATGAGATAAGAACATGTATTCTTCTTAACAGCTAGATATTTTGTGACATTATATCTGAGACTTTTTTTAATGGAAATTTTTCTTGGAGAATATTAAAAAAAGAAAGGTCGTTTGAAAAGTGTACGCAAAGAAATACTACACATTCCAAAAGTATATGACAAACGGGTTTATAGACTGGTGGCTGGGACTGTAATATTGTGTTAAAAATTGAAACAGAAAAAATATATATATATACATATATATATATATATATATATATAGATAGATAGATAGATAGATATAGATATACACACACACACACACATATATATATATATATATATATACAGATATGCATACATATATATATATATATATATATATATATATATATATATATATATATATATATATATATATATATATATATATATGTGTGTGTGTGTGTGTGTGTGTGTGTATCAAGCATGATAAATGTGGAGGGGAATAGGAATGAGCAAACCAAAACTTTTTTTGTGGAAAAGAAGGACATTTGATAAGTAACTGTGACAAAAGAAAATGTTATATTTGTGGGAAAATGGGACATGATGCAAAAACTCTGAATTGAAATGTTATAAATGTAACAAAATTGGACATTTATGGATGCATTGCTAAAAAGAAAATAAGAGTAAGGAAAAAGAAGAGAAGAAAATGCACAAAGAAAAACTTTTAGAAGTAGTAGAGATAGAAGAAAGATTAGATGAGAAAAAATAATAAAGAGGACATACAAGAAGGTTCTGAAATAAATGTTGAAGACATAAATTGTGAGGTAGTAAAAGTGAAAAAACAATGTCATTGGTAAAAGGGTAAAAGACAAAAAAATTTAAAGGGATAAGTACAAAAGAAAAAATAAATGAAATTGAAGAAAAAGAACATATACACCTACAGATTGGGGCTTAGTATAATGGTTAAGGTTTTTGATTCATAGAGACAAGATACAGTGTTTGATTCTCACCTTTGAGAAGGAAATGTATTAGGCTTAGAACAGCCTGTTAAGAAAGATGGTCTAGTAATTAGCTATGAAATTACAAAACCATGAATCTAAGGAAAAGTAAAAATGTTAGAGTGATTTCTTAAAATGTGAATAGTATTTAGAATATAGTAAGAAAAATATGAATTTTGGAGTAGTGTAATACATGTGATGTGGATGTAATTATATTAGCTGCCAGAAGTTTTTTGACAAATTAAGAAATATGTCAAACAGAGAAACTATGAGGAGGAGAGATAATCTGTTATTTGATAAATGGGAGGTATTCTAAAATAGCCATATTCTGTAGAAATACAATAAAGATATTAGATGTAACTTTAACAAAACTGGGAAGACTAACCATTGTAGATTTAAAATGGAAAGAATAAGTATATAGAATTATACATTACATGCTTATACTAATTGCAAAGAAAGGGGATGTTTATTTCATCAGTTTTTAGACTATACAGTGATAAATATAAATATAATAACAGTAGATTTTAATTGTGATTTAAAATGTAATTATAAAAAGAAAGGAAATGATATAAGAAAATGTTAGAAATTATAAGATGTAGTAAGTTAAAACTTTTGGACAAAAATTCATATTCTTACAAAAAAGGTATGTTATACCGTATGTATAGAACTGAAACAGATCATTTTATAGTACCAGAAGGTTTAGCTATAGGGGTTGAAACAGGATTTTATGATCATCTTGCAATATGGCTACAGATAAAGGAAAATAAGGACAATATAAAAATAGGCAAAGGAATAAAAAGAATAAATGAGAAAGCATGGAATGAAGAAGGAAAAACATTAGTAATACTGTTATGGAAATATTATATTACCATGAGAACTTTTTATAAAATTTGAACAGAATGGTGAATGATATTTAAGGAAAAAATATAAAGAAATATTTTTTACCGTGGCAATATGATGTGAGAAAAGTAGAGAGAGAAAAATATAAAAGAACATGTAACAATGCATTGAAAGATTTCGAACATGATAGAAAATTCTTTGACAAAGAAAAAATATATGAAAGAAATCAAGAAAAAATGCAAGCATTGTTATAAATAAGCAAAGATATTTTTACAAGGAAAAGTGAAGAAGTATCAGGTTACTTAAGCTGATTAGTAAAGGAAAATGGTAGTATAATGAGAGAAATAAAAGGAGCAATAGAAAGAGCTCAGAAAAATATTTTGAATAGTGTAGTACAATATGTACAAGAAATGTTTAAAGAAAAAATAAGGGAGTGAAAAAACATGGAAAGTAAAAAAGTTAACAGATAAAGAATAAATAGTAAGAAAATGTGATTTCTTTAAATGAGTTAGATAAAGTAGTAAATATTGATTCAGCTGTAGGCCCAGATGGACTAGGGTATGAAATATATACAAATTTAAGAGATTGGCAAAAAACACTTTTAAAGATTTTGAATGACTGGATAAATTAAAGTTTTATGTGTAAAGAATTATGAAGAGGAATACTTAAATTCATATGAAAGCAGAAAGATTTCAGACAATTAAAAAACTGGAGACCAACAGAATTTAATTATAATGATTGTAAGATCTTTATGAAAATAATACAAAAAAGACTAAAAATGGAACACATTATGGAACATAGCATATATGGTGTAAAGGGGGATGGTTGTCAAGAATTATTAATGATATTTAGAAAAAAATGTGGATGATATTATGAACAGAAAAGAAACAAATATCATGACAGGAGACCTTAATAAGGCATTTCACACAACTAGACATGAAATTTTATAGGTAATAATGAAATAATGTAATATAAATGATAAAGTTAGGAAATTATGTATGTCAGCATATCATAATAATTAAATAAAAATACTTGTAAATGGTTGGTTAATCAAAAGGTACATTTGAAGAGTGGTGTAAACAGGGATATCCTTATGAGCTGTGTATACTTTCCATTAGTTATGAGTGTGATAGTATGTGAAATTAATTACAAAATAAAGGAGTCGGGGTATATAACACCTGAAAGGTTACAAATTCCAGTTCTGTTAACATATGTAGATGATATTATAACAACTGCAAAAAAATTTTGGATCAAAGAAGTAATAATTTGCACAAATGAGTGCCTAGAGATGATAGGGATGGCTGTAAATAAAGAGAAATATTAATGCTTAGGTGATGTAGTAAGGATCAGGGATATGTATTTTACAAAGAATTAAATGTCTGTGTTAGGTATAAAATTTGGGAATAAAGATGTAATTAGAATTCGATGTGAAAGAAAAGCAAAAGAAGAAATAAAACAAACCTGTCTTTTCTGGTGAACATATACATTATTCAGAAAAAAGACTTATTTAATAAATTCAGCACTGATGGGGAAAATTGCATGCTTAGCAAGTGTATTTATGCTGGCAGCAGTATTTGAAATGGAGTTATTGCAGATATTTTTGTCATTTATATGGGGTTCTAGATTAAATCCAGTAAAAAGAGGAGTTTTATATGTAAATAATGAAGAAGGATGTTTTGGTTTAATTAACACAGTGGCATATGCTGCTTCATTAAATTTGTGTAAAGTGTTAAAGTGGATAAATGAAAAAGGTGAGAGATTAGTAGTAAAACTGTATAAATATAAGTTTACATTTTGGGTTATGGTTAAAAAAGAGTAAAGGAGAAACACAGTGTATAAATGAAGAAATAAAGTAACCAAGATAAAATATTTTTCTGGAAAATAAAAATTGATGATATAGAAAAAGATAGAAAAGTGTGACAAAAGAATGTAATGATAACACAATACTATGTAAAACCATGGGAAAATATAACAGATGAAAAAATTAAACCTAGAAAATAAGAAGCAAATAGAGTAATCAGATTGCAGGACATCAAGATTTTTTGTGGAGACTGATAATAGATAAATTGCCAGTAAAAGGAAATAGGCCATATAAAAAGAAAAGTGAGGGAATATGTTTACAATGTCAAGAAGAAGAAACTATTTGGAGCACATGTTTTTGAAATATAAAAAAGTAAAATGTTATGGGAAAAAAACTATGTAAAGAAAATTTTTGAAGATATAAAGGAATTGGATAAAATAAACATGAATTTGACTAAATGTGAATATTACAAGAACAGAAGTAAACAGTATGTTAAAAGAATAGATAAAAAGTTATTTTATGTTATATGGGTTATATGGAATGAAAGAATACATGAAATTATGTTTAATGGTAAATAGATTTTAGCAACAATATTAAATAAAGGCAGATGGTGGTTATGGAAAAAAAAGAGTGGGGGTCTAATAGGGATTAAATTATGAACATATGTAAACAGATTTGTATATTTATATATTTTTACAAATGCAAATATTTGTAAATATGTAAATACTTTGTAAGTAAAAACTATTTTTGTATATAAAGGCCCACATAGCACTATATATAGTATGTGTTTACTATCACAATCTGCTTATTGATGTAGACTAAATTCTTTATTTAAAAGGGGATGATTAAACTTTCCAATTCTATAAATGAAGTTGCAAAAAGCACATTTATAACAAGGTCAGGTCCCCTTTTATGACTGTACTTAGCATGAATGTAATTCTGCTGCTCCTTATTGCAGAAAATCTGTTTTAATGTCCTGTTATTTCTCAAAATGTCCAGCCTTCTATATTAGTAAAACTAATAGAAAATTAAAAGAAAGGATATGTCAACATCTATTGGATATTAGGAGAGGATAAGCACATAGCATGGCTAGGATGCTGACAGAGTAGCAGCAGAATTCTCCTTCTGCTATTTTATATAGTTCTGACAGGGAATATCTTTATTAAACTATCTTATCAATTTCATTGAAGCTGTATCATATAAAATAAAGTGTCCTCTAAGATCGTATCAAAAACTCTTTTGATAAATTAACAATTACCTGGCAATTTTTTATTTGAAAATATTTCTATATACAGCCTGGAAATGAGTCATTTGAAAGCAAACTCATAGGACTCATCTTTTAAGAAAGAATTTCAATCAGTCCTTACTAATATCCAGGAATATTTACAAATGGACAAAATGTGCATAAAACTTGATAATTTCAAAGATAAATGTTCTAAACAAATGGACCAAATCCATGAAGCTTTGCAACAGCAGAAAATTCAAATATCTGGCATTCAGGACTCCTTGAATGACATGGAAGGGGGACTAAATAAAGATGAAAACAATACTGATTTTTTTTATTAAAACAAAATACTGTTCTTTTGAACAAAACTGAGGACCATGAAGAATAGGTCTCATAGAAATAACATCAGAATCTTTGGTTTGCCAGAAAAAATAGAGGGAAACAACATGACAAACATTTTGACATCCTGGCTTCCCAAGACACTGTATTTACCTGAAGCAATGTCATTTGGCATCGACAGAGCACACAGATCTCTGGTTTCAACATCTTCTTAAAAAAATAATGCTTTCCTGTGATCTACTATAGTAAGATTGTTGCCTTCATAGGATAAAGAGTTAGTACTTAAAACTGCTTGGTCAAACTCTCCCATTAAAACAGATGATAGAATTATTCATTTTGACAGTGACTATTCTACCTCTGTCATTTCTAAAAGGAAGTGTTTGCTTCTATTAATAAGAGAACTTAAAAAAATTAAAGTTCATGTATTATTTCCACCCAGACTAAATATCTTTCTACCTGATGAAAGTAAAGTTTTTGATGACCTGGATGCAGCTTTATCACTGTTGAAAACAAATAACATTTTTGAAGTAACAGAAGATATGGATTGGAACAGTGCTTCTTTAAAGAGACAAGCAGAAAGATCCAGATGGAAGACAATTGAAGAGAAGAAAAAGCTAAAAAAGAAATAACTTGAGTATTATTAGATTTCACTATATAGTAATATTGTTCTTATTTTACCCATTTATTATCTTTGTTTTGTGAGTGAATTTGTTTTGTTTCTTATCTGGCTGGAAATAAAAGGAGACTCTGATGTCTTTATACTAAGGTAACAACTATTTTTCTATTTTTTTGCATCTAACTCTTACACATAATAAATGTTTTTGTATCTATCTTAATTTATTGTTTTCCACCTTAGGATGCATAGTGGGTCTTTTTTGATCAGTTAAACTATCATGGAGTTGAAGTTGTAGCTGGTTTTACTTCTTTGCTAACATTCCTTTTGTTGTTGCTTGTTTGTGGACCAGGCCTCCTTTACATTTGAATGTTAAATGCTTAGCATATTGTGCTAGTCGTCTTTAGTGTATTAATCTGAAATTGATCAGCTGTGCATAAAATTGAGAATAGTAAATGTTTATGGTGTGCCACAGTTTGATATGTTTTCTGGTGCCACTTCTGTTGGGGACATACTATGTTTTTCATTTTTTTCTTCTCTAGCTTGCATTCTGGTTTGTTGTCTAGTAGTGTTGTATGTTTTATTGGGAGATCTATGAGCTCTTGTGTTGATGTTTGGTGGGGCTTTCCTTCGGATGGATGTGTATGTTTGGAGTGTCAATGGTGGTGGCAATTATTTGGTGTTGAGCTTTTGAATGTTTTTGATTAGGTCTTTTGTTTCCCTTTGGCTAGGCAATGGATCTTGGCAGCTTTGGAGTTCCTGCTTTGTAAGCTGTCTCATTCACATTTGTTCTGTTTCTTTTTTTGGATGGAGGTGTGCCTTTTACTTTCACCTGTTGGCTGCTTTGTTTTGTTGGCTACTTTGACTCACTGGCTGTGTGTGCTGTATGGATGGCTTTGCAGTTAATCTTCTTGAGGATGTTTTTTGTTTCTGGGTGCTGTTGGAGGGAGGTGTATGAGTGTACTGGTATTATTTGAGTCAGGCTTGTTCAGCAATTGCTCAAGTAGTGAAGCCTAATGTTTGTACACTTGAGATTCTATATGGAGCTGTCAGTTGATTTGAGTTAGTTGTTTTGGTTGTCTATACATTTTTCAAGTTGAAGGCTGTGATTTTCCACTGACTTCATGAGAGATATTGCGTAAACAGTGATAGGTGTTCATGAAGTTAGCTGTCAATTAAATGGGAATGGGGTGGGTGTTTTATTTTCATGATGTCTACAGAGCATCAATGTTTGATAATTTCTTTGGTTGTCTATACATTTTACTTTGTGTGTTCATCCTTTTTGTTATCTACACATATAGATATGGAGTATGTTATTTCCCTTTCATTTTCTTGATTTGCTCTTGCATCTGCTCTTCCCATTGCCTTCAACAAACTCTTTGTTTTTTTTTTTTTTTTCTGGGCAAGTTGCTGATGGCAGATCTTGTGGATATGCTGCCTTTGTTTTTCCTGTACTCTGCATAGTTTCATAAATAGTAGCACAAAGGCTGCATATTCAACAGCACACCTTGTTTGATATGGCTGAGTGCCACCTTTTGCAGGTCTGTTCTAATGTTATATTTACTGTAATTGCATGCATATTTAGTTTAACTGCAGCAGGCTTAGCAATTAAACGTTAAGAGTGTAGATTGCAGCAGACTTAGATGTTGTCACAGTTAAAGGTTTTCTTATTGATCTGTTAATGTCAGATCATTTTCTTTGATTTAGTATATCTTTTTTTTTCTTTTCTTATACATTGCTTGTTTTAATTCTTTTTACCACTATGAAAATAGAACTGCTAGATCATCCCTTCATTTGTTTTATGGAACTGCATACTTGGTGATAGTTCTGGATCCTTTTTTTATTTGTGACTAAGGCTGGCATGCAAGTATTTAAAATATCTTGATTAAATTTCTCACAGAATTTCTAAAGGCAGAGCCTACTTACATTCATTACAGAAAACTGAATGAATATCAGCTAAAGGCAGTATTAAGCTCTTTGAATAATTTAGTAGCTCTGTAAACATTTGTTTACCTGGCTGCTTAATTCAACATCACTCAAATTACCAGGAAGCACAGATAAAGAAAATTATGCATATTATAATAATACAGAATACACTATGGTAAATATATATATGGATAGATGATTGAACACTGAGTGGTATAATGTAACAGTGTTATAAATGAACTTCATTTTGATATGTTTGTTTGAACTACCTGAGATGCATAATACAGTTTTATAATAACATATATCATACATTCTATTATAAAAACAGGACAGCATCCAGACATAGTAATAGATAATCCTTTGCTTGTGCTTAGTTATAATACAATTATCTTAAATTATTCACATGTGTTTCTATTTGTTCTGGATCTTGTGCTCTTATAGTCATTGCAACTTTTTTTAAAAAAAGATATAAGTATGTATTTTCATTATTTATTTAGTATTTTGATCATTTACAATACTGTGAATAAATCATTGATTTTTATGCCAGCTTAAAATGCCATATATTGATTTTCATTAGTTTTCATGGAAAAATTATTTTGTTTCCTTTACTACTGGATTTTATATAATATACCAGTTTTGATGTGAGTTGTAATGTATTAATCTCCTGTACCCATAATTTGCCCTGATAAGTTAGTTCCTAGACCATTATTCTCATTGTGTTTATCCTACAACACTAGTTTGTTTAACCTGTAGCTTTGCTACTTGTGCTTATATTAAGTCAATGTTATTTTCTATTCTTATATTGTAAATGTAACTTGCTCTCCTCATGTATTGCTTTTATGTTGGAGCTTTTCTCCCCGGGCCTCTACTGAAAAGGGATATGTATCCAGCTGGACTAGCCCGGTCAACAAATGTAAAATAAAATAAATAAATAAAATAAATTAATAGTTATGCTATATTACAATTTTTAAGGCTCCTTTTGCTAAAGAAATCATTATGGTTTCTGAATTTTTCAGTGGCATATTACAATCATTACAATGTTATCTTATTTAAAATTAAACATAATACATGCAGAGCCTATAATCTACTATATTGTATTTTCATGTCTGTAATGAAAATACTTTGTGGCTAGAGCAGAGAGGATTTTGTTTCATATTTGTAGATGGGTGGGAATGTTTGGATAGTTTTATTTTTCAAACGGAGTTTAAGACTCCATGTGGGGTATAAAGGGTTTTACAAAAGTTTGTTTACAATTTAAGAATATAATTTGTTACTTATGGGTGTCTACTATTGCTATTAAGGTCAACAGATTTATTATTAATGATTGTATTTTTTGTATAAAATCTTTCAGAGCTGGGAAGTGATTCAAAGACATAACTACTACTTGGAATTTATGAGAATTTTTATGTAGATGTGTTAAACCATATGTCTCATTTTAAATGCATCTCTTTAAATATTAATGGTTTAAATAATGGTTGTAACAGAAGGAATTTAAATAATTTTAAAGCTACTTAATTCCTGGATTATCTTTCTACAGAAGACTCATTGCAAACTGATATGGATAGGCACAATACTAATTCATATTCTCTTTTATCTAGATCTCATTATAATCAGAAAAAAGGGGGTAGTTATCTTGGGAGAAATACTTTACCTTTTCCTAAGATTGTTAATTCCTATAATGATGATAAAGATTTGATTTGTTCAGCAACTATTGAAATTAATAAGAACCTATATACCTTTATTAATTTATATTGGATTTCAGGAATAGGAGTTAGGACTATTAAATAATATGTAGACCAAATTATTCACATTTCAAAAGGTAGTATTATCTTGGCAGGTGACTTTAATTGTATTCTAAAAGATAATAATACTAATGCCATTAGAAAGAGAAGCTTATCTCCTCCAGCTAAGGGAACTAATACATTTTATAGCCCTATTACATATAAAAGACATACATGAGTTTGCAGATTCAGATTCACTTTATTTCACCAATTACTAACACAGGCATGGAACTCAAGCTACATTAGATAGAGTTTATATATCAAATCATCTAATAAATAGTCTAGACAAGGTTAAGGTTGTATCTTGTCCTCTTTCAGATCATAATGCTATAACTTTTTACCTAATAATAAAACATATAACTGCCTGTATAACTAATCTAAAAGACCTCAGTTTTTTTTAAAGAAATTCAGGTCATCATTGAAATTAATCATACAAATGATCTATCTGAGATATATTCTTGGGATGCTTTAAAAGCATTTCAATATGGTAGAATTATAAATTGGTATGCTTTAAAGAGAAAACAATGGGACAATGACCTACTTGATTTACAAGATAAAATAGATAAGCTAAAATTAGTCAAAAAATACAAATATGGTAAAATAAATAATCTAAATAGTAAATATTTAGAGATACTGAGTCATAAAACAGTGATTAATCTGGAAAATTTTAAAATAGGTAATTATTAGGTTAACCCTAAGTATAAGTATAAGTTAGCTGCTAGGACAAAAATATTTAATAAATCCAGATACATTAAAGAAATATATTCTTCAAAGAAAAAGAAAATGGTTACTGAAATTGAAGATATTTTGAAAGAATTTGGACTGTAAGGAGGAAATTAAAAAAATTATCAGAAATCATACCAAAAAAACTAACAGAAGATCAAATGAAAGTTATTGATACACCAATTTTATTTTATGAATTAAAAGCCCAAATTAATAAATTAAAACTCAATAAAGCTCCTGGTGATGATGGCATTATTCCTGAACTTTATAAGTTAATGCCAAAAGAAGCTGCAGATATATTACTTAAAAATTTTAAATTAAAGATCTGGTAAATGTACCTCCCTCCTGGAAATATACTATTATTTCTCCAGTACTAAAACTAGACAAAGACCCTCTAAAATGTTTATCTTATAGTTCTAGTTCTTTGCTATACATAGATTATAAATTGTTCATGTCTATTCATGCTAATAGATTAAAACAGTTTCTTCCAGCTTTGATTAATGATGATCAAACTGGCTTTATTTTAAATAGAAAATCATATTATAACATTAAACTTATTCTAACCATAATAGATTATGCAAATAGAACAACTGAGAACTTAGTATTGGTAAGTCTGGATATTAATAGTGCATTTGACTCAGTCAATTGGAATTATCTCTCATTGATTCTAGAAAAAAATTATTTCTCAAGTAATTTTATTCATCTCATTAGTCATCTTTATTTTAATTCTCTTGCTTATGTAAACATAGGCTCATACACTTCACAATTAATTAAGATTTCTAAAGGAACCAAACAAAGATGACCACTCTTTCCTCTACTCTTTACTTTATTTATAGAACCATTTGATAATTTGATAAGATCATCCTCAGATATTAAAGGCATTCAAATAGACAAGAATTTAACCTACAAGATTCAATTGTTTGCAGATGATATTCTTATGACTCATAATGAATGGAATAATTTTCTTTTAACAGTTTTCATTTCAATGGAAATCTTTCAAAAGACATCTGGTCCTAGTTTTAATGAAAATAAAATTAAAAATCTTACCTATGAACTTTAGCATTATGGGCATAGAAAAAATATTTAATAAATATATAGCCCAAGAAAATAAGATAAAGTACTTAAGAATAACAATTACTGATAATATTAATAAAATAATAACCATCAATTATAATATTTATTTATTATTTTATTTTATTTTACATTTGTTTACTGGGATAGTCTGACTGGATACATGTCCATTTTCAGCAAAGGCCCGGGGAGAAAAGCTCCATATAGTCAAATATACAAAAGGTTACACGAGAAGTTAGAAAACAATTAGAATATATAAAAACAAAGTAGTAATATATCTTATGTACATTGGTTTAGTAATGTTCCCTAGTAGGGACTCACAGGTCTCATGGACAAACAATTACAAGTAAGATTGTAACTCACAGTTAGTCCCTAGTAGGGACTCACAGTTCTCATGGACAGACACAATTACAAGTAAGATTGGATAAATAGCATGGTGATGTAGTTAGATGTTATGATAATTACTGACTATGCTATGATAATTACTGATTATGCTATTGTTTTATAACTTAATCCAGGTTGGTACATGGGCATAGCCAGTTCAATTTGAGGTACTGTTTGAGTTTTTGTTTTTAAGAGACTTTTGGAGGATTGTAGGGTTATATAGTTTGGCAAGGCATTCCAGGTTTTGCCAACAAAGTTGGTGAACAGGGATTCACCAGCTGAGTTATTAGCTTTGTGGGTTTGGACCAGTAATTTGTCAGCTGACCGTAGGGATCTCAGGTTGCTGTATGACTAAATAATATTTATAAGAGAGGGGGTATCTTTAGGGTGGTACAGAACTTTGTGCACTATTAAGAGTTGATTGAATTGAGTTAAGCTGGGCAGTTCTAACCATTGTAGTTGTTACAGGTTCTGGCAGTGCTGGGTTCTATAGGTGGAGCCAGTGGCGAATCTGGCAATATGGTTGAAGCTATGGGACAGCTTACTTAGTTAATTTTTATTGAGGCTTGAGAGTACAGGTGAGGCATATAAAAGAGTAGAGAGTAGCTGTGATCGAGCAATTTCAGTCCTAGCCAGTGAGGTTAAGAGTGTCTTGTTTCTATACAGTGATCCAAGCTTCTTATTGATGGTCTGTACAGTTTTGTTGACCTGTAGGTCAAATTTGAGATTATTGTCTATGATAAACCCTAGAAGGTTAGTGTGTTGATCTGGGGAGATAGTGGTGCCATTGTTAAACATAACAGAGAATGAAAGTGTGGCAGATCTACTAGTGGGGGTGAAGAGTAGAAGTTTAGTTTTATTGGGGTTCAGTAGTAGGTGTTAGTTGGCGAGCCAGTTCTCAATAGTGTTAAATGTATTTTGGGTTAAGATTTGTAGTTCGGATGGGGAGGTGGCAGAACAGATGAGAGTGGAATCATCTGCATATTGAATACAGGTAGCTTTAGGGATAGCAGTGTGAAGATTATTGATAAAAATAGAGAAGAGTAGTGGGCCTAGTATGGAGCCTTAAGGGACACCAAGTGTGAGAGGTAGCTGACTGGAGAGTTTGCCCTGCCATAGTACCGCCTGTTGTCTACCAGTTAGGTAGGAATGGAACCACTGGATAGTGAGTGTGTTGAGGGAAATGGATTTTGGAAAAGAATGAGAAGTTCATGGTTGACCATGTCAAAGGCTTTTGATAGGTTAAGGAAGAGGATGGAGGTTAGCCTATTGTCATTTCTGTTATTGTTTATGGCATTAGTAAAGGAAAGGAGGGCTAAGGTGGTGCTGTGGTATGGCCTGAAGCCATGCTGGGAGTTGGATAGTAAGTTATTCTGTGCAAGATATTTCAATAGTTGCTTGTGTACACATTTCTCCATTATTTTGGCTAGTGGGAAAAGAATGGCAATGGGTCTATAGTTGGACATGTTTATTGAGCTACCACCTTTATGGAGTGGGAT
The DNA here is from genome assembly GCF_019279795.1 of Protopterus annectens. Classification (NCBI taxonomy): domain Eukaryota; kingdom Metazoa; phylum Chordata; order Ceratodontiformes; family Protopteridae; genus Protopterus; species Protopterus annectens. Next base: position 69,527,323 of record NC_056742.1, read on the forward strand.
GATGTGAGATATTTTCCAGAGGGAGGGGATAGCATTTTCAGATAAGTTTCTGTTGATAAGGATAGATATAGGATATGCAATGGCATCTGCAGCTATTTTTAGATACTCTGCAGGGAGGAGGTCAGCAGCGAGGGTGGTAGGTTTTAGTTTTTTTAGGAGAATTTTGATAAAACTAGTGGATATTGGTTGGAGGCTAAATTTGGGGTGATTTGTGGATAAGTTAGGCGTGTGGTTTAAGTTTGTGGAGGTTAGGCGATTTGCTAGGGGTTGGATTGTTTCGGTGAAAAGGTTATTATAAGTGCTAGCTCTGGTGTCTGGGGAACTATGGGTATAGTTAGCCCGGGTTGGGGTGTGTGGTAGAATGTCCTGGATGAAGTAGCTGATTTAAGCCTGCCCAGAACTTTTGGGGGTTGTATTGGTGGTTTTGTAGGAGATTATGGTAGAAGCTTTTTTTAATCCAGTAAAATAGATTTTTTTTTTTTGTGTCATTCCTGAGTTGACAATATTTTAGATGTTCAAGTGGGGCTTTGGTTGTTCTCCAGCTGGCCCAGGCTGTGTTTCTAGCTTTGATTTTAGATTTAGTCTCTTTTGTGAGCCATGGTGCTGTGTTGATCTAGATTTTATTCTACGTGCTGGAGCATGGGAATCAAGGATACTTGGCAATTTAGTGTCAAAGTGAGCTACAGCCTCTTCTAATGGTAGATTTTTTTAGTTTTAACCAGTCAACTGTTTGTAGTTCATTTAGGAATATTGCAGTGTCAAAGTTTTTTCTGTTTCTCACTGTTTTATATTTGGTCTGGTGAGGGTTTCCTACCTTGTGCTTTATGATATAGGTTAGAAATGGTTGCTAAGTTTGTCAGGGAGAGTGCCAGAAGTATACAGTTGGGGTTGGTTGTTAACAAAGATCCAGTCCAGGATACTTTCCCTATTGGTCAGTTTATTTATCCTAGTGGGAGAGGTTATGGTCTGCTTAAACCCAGATAAATTTATAGGATTGAGGGGGGGGTTCAGAGGAGCAGGGGTGCCAGTCAGTATTAAAGTCACTAAGAACAATGGTTTCTTGGGGATAAATAGTGGATAACCAGTACAGGATATCCTCTAGGGTATTTAAGTTGTTGCCTGGTGGAATGTATCCACAGATGATGTTTAACCATTTGTACTGGTTAATCTGTAATTTGGTTATGAGAAGTTCAGCATTGTTAAAGTGGGGTGGTTGAATGGTGTCTCTATTAACAGTTAGAGTGTTTTTGTAAAGGACTGCTATCCCACCTCCTTTCCTAGTAGCACGGTCTAACTGGTGTATATTATATCCTGTGGGTAGTATCTCATTGTCGGTAGTACTAGGTTTTAGCCAGGTTTCCATAAGACACATAATGTCTGGGGAGTGGGTTGCTAGGAGGGCATGTAGGTTGGGAATATTATTGTTAATACTTCTAATATTTAGGTGAAATGCTAGGAGGGAACTAGTGGAAGTAGAAAGGGGTAGATGACTGTGGGGGTTGTGGTAGGGGAGTGGAGGTTATTGGGTGTAGGTGGGCCAGGGTTGGGATGAATATCCCTGTGTGTTATAAGGTTATAGTGACAGGATATTCTAAGCTTTAGGAGTTTGTTTATTAGTTTTATATAGTCTTTGTCTTTAGGATTATGTTTTGTGGTTTTACAGGGGTGATATATTACTGAGGGTCGTATATTCAGTTTGCTGGGGATGGCACAGTGTTTGGTGTTATGTGTGTAGTTGTGGGTGTCTGTTTGACCTTGTGGGTAGTGAATACCATGGTCAAGTATTTGTTCGTAGGCAGTAAGATGGTAAAATAGAAACAGTATAGGCATTAGGGTAATTAGTATTTTTTTACTTGTTTGCATTTTGTTAGGGGGGTGGGCCAGATTTGATGGTTGAGTGTGCTAACAGGATGTGCAAGAATGGAAGAGAAGAAAAATGGGTGTGGAGGAGGGCTGTTCAATGATTGGATCTTAGTATGATGAGAGTGGCTGAGCATAGTTTAAATATAGGAGTAGTGGGGTGGGTGGAAATTGGGGGCAGGGAGGGGAGCAGAGAGTGAGCCCGAGTGCAGCAATGACAAGCGGAGAGGGGCTAACACTGACTCAAGTATTTCCCTGGGCTTATGGTATGTTAAGGTAATGTTTTGGCTGTATTTAGATTTGTTTCTTTTTACACCAAATTTTTAGGTTATTTTAATCTATAGGTTATACACTTGCAGGATAAATTAATAGTTGCAGGGTATAATTTTCTGGGCTATGTGAGGGAGTGCAGGGTGAAATTACTGTTGTAGCAGTTTAACCTGTTTGAGGAAAAATGGGGGTGGGGAAGAGAGAAGGCAGTAGGATTGGTTAGAGGGGGGCCTTTAGTGACTCAAGACACCACACCAGGGGGTAAGGGCCTAAAACCTACACTCAGCACTAAATGTTATTTATGTTTAGCAGGAAAGACAGACCAACAGTTTACACTTTTGAGGATTTTTACAAGGGTTACTTGTTCAATGTCAGACAAGTAAAACTGTGATACAGGAAATCTATGTTTGTGTAGAAAGCCAGAAAGATACAAGGTATACCTGTAAAAATTAGGGTCAGAGACACTAATGTAAGAGTCAGTGTACTTTAGCTACAGGGGAAGGAGGTAAACACTCAAGTAGAAAAGAGCCCTATGGCTGACCAAATAGTGACTCACTTAGTTACACAGCACTGTTAGAGTAAGCGTAACAAATGTTTTTATGTGTGTAACCTACTCTGTTTAATTGCTGGGAGAAAAACAGTTTTTGTTGAGAAAGTGGTAGCCAAATTGCAACCCTGTAGACACCATTATGCAGCAGCTGCAGTATGCTAGTGGAGGTAACTAGGAAAAGAGATAAGCAAAGATTCTAGGGTAAGCATTAAGGCAGCAACAGGCAGTTATTTTAAAATAGTACATTGAGAAAGGTTTGGGGGGTTAAAGTAGCACACTTCAGAGTGGACTAGGATGTATAGCTAAGAAACCTTAGCAAGAGAGCAATGCAGTAAATAAACACTTGCCAGATTTTACAGATATACCAGAAAAACTAAATCAATCATTCACAATTGTACAACTGGAAAGTTGTCAGTACAAGCAATTCAGGTATAGCTAGCACAAGTTATTCAAGTCATAAAAGCACTTATTCAATGTGTGTGAGCAATTTAAACATTAAAAACATATAAAGCAAGTAGTAGCTATGATTATAACTTTCTCTAGGTATGGGTTCAGTTTAAACACAAATATTACCACAGAAATTCAGTAAAGTCACTAGTTACTTATAGAGCTTCTGCAAAAAAAATAGAGCAGTCTGTGCAGAATCAGACTTTAGCATCAGGTCATTTAGTTACACAGAAAAAACAGTAAAAAAATCCATACAATGTAGATACTTACACTGTGAGTCACATCAGGTCAGCCAAGGGGGAAGAGAAAGGAAAATCCTAAGCACCTAGATTTGAAAATTATGCCTGTACTAAGTTGTAGCAGTTTAACCTGTTTAGAGGAAAAATGGGGGTGGGGAAGAGAGAAGGCAGTAGGAGTGGTTAGAGGGGGACCTTGATTGACTCAAGACACCACATCAGATGTAAGTTTAATGTAAGGGCCTAAAACCTGCACTCAGCACTTAATGTTATTTATGTTTAGCAGGAAAGAGAGACCAACAGTATACACTTTTGATGATTTTTACAAGGGTTACTTATTCAATGTCAGATAAGTAAAACTTTGATACAGAAAATCTAAGCCAGAAAGGTACAAGGTATACCTGTAAAAATTAGGGTCAGAGACACTAATGTAAGAGTCAGTGTACTTTAGTTACAGGGGAAGGAGGTAAACAGTCAAGTAGAAAAGAGCCCTATGGCTGACCAAAATAGTGACTCGCTTAGTTACACAGCACTGTAAGAGTAAGCTTAACACATGTTTTTATATGTGTAACCTACTCTGTTTAATTGCTGGGAGAAAAACAGTTTTTGTTGAGAGAGTGGTAGCCAAATTGCAATCCTGTAGATGTTATGCAGCAGCTGCAGTATGCTAGTGGAAGTAATCTGTTTAATTGCTGAGAGAAAAACAGTTTTTGTTGAGAGAGTGGTAGCCAAATTGCAATCCTGTAGACACTAATAATATATATATTATTAGTTTAAAACTTAAACTATATAATAGTTTAACTTCTAAAGAAAATATTATAAATAAATGGAATACATTTTTATTTACAATGAATGAGAGACTTTCCATAATTCAAATGATTATCTTACTAATTAAAATGATTATCTTACCAAAAATTATATATATTTTACAGTCATTATTTTTACCTCTCACTAGATGTTATATAAAAAAAACTTTAATTCTCTAATATTTAAATGTTTGTGGTATCCTAATAAGTCCAGAATAACTTTAAACCATCATATTAGAGATTAGTGCTCAGGCAGCACTGGTCTACCATATCTGAAATTGTACTATTTATCATATATTATCAAGACAATTGTATTTTGGTGAAATAATAATTATTCTGTTAAATGGAAAGAATTTCATGGAATTCTTTGGATACAATCTAATTGTTCTAAATCCTCAAATCATTATTTAATTTTATTGTTTTGGTTATTAAAATAATACTTCTTAAATACTTTTAAGCAAACAATCAACTCTTCCTATTTTTCTATTTTAATGAATACCTTGAGAAACTTCATCTATGGAAATCCAATGTATAAAGCATAGATTTTTTCCCATCTTTCCAATAGTTTATACTCAAAATAACATTTCCACATTAAATGTATCCACAATGGAAATGGATACTTTTAAAAAAAGATAATTTGATATATTGGTTTCAGTTAATGAATAAAGAAAACCTGTATTCTGTTCAACATATAATTAATAATTTTGATTTGGATGGAAATATGTGGTTGCATGTACAAAATTGCAGACAATCAGTTGAAGACAGAATCAATGTTATGCAACCACTGGTAAAAGATTCTGCTCCTAAGCAAATTGACCTTTTATTTTCTTTGATATAACTGAAAATATCTGAAAAAGGTCTGCTTTCTAAAAGTTATAAAATGATAAAAAGAATTGGATTATAATAAAAATAGTTATTGGAATTACTTTAAACTCATAAATAATAAGGATCCTAACATTGAGGATAAAAATCTAATTTTATCATCAGCAAAAAAAACGACCTTTTCACTTAACTGGAGACTATTTTTAATCCAAGTTCTTACATATATCTTTCCTTAAACCACACAGAATTTAATTAATATCTAAAAATAAGACAGTTTGCTGCAGATGTAAATTAGACCTTAAAGCAGATTGGCAACGTGTTTGATCAATTTATTCCTGCAAGCTATTTTTACTGTTGAATTTTCTTTAACTAAATTGTTAGTTTTATTTAATACTCCAGTACCTGGTTGTGTTAGAAGGCTGAAATTTTCTTTGTTATGGGGCATTCTAGTAATTGCAAGAAAAGTTATAACAAGAAACTGGAAGAATGATTCTACTCCCTTCTTTAATGAATTTTCCAAAATTGCTACTGAAGTTTGTCAACTGGAATTTATAACTATTAAGTCAAGGTCTACCAAAATCACTTCTACATATAATTCTCAGAAAAAGTCCAAAAGAACTATTAAACAAACAATGATTAATACTCGCAGGATAATTTTTATCTGCTTAAATCTTACAACGTTTTTATTTAGTAGACACTCTTGTAAATAGTTGTTTGTTGTGTTTTTGAAATTAATTGTTTTATATATTTTTTTCAAGTTTATGAAGTATTTCCTTTTAATTTTAAATGTTATTACTTGTTTTCTTGTTTAAAATTCAATAAAAATATTAAAAAAGGAGAGGATTAGGCACAGTGCTTTATACAAGCATTCTAGGGAGAAGGTTGTTGCCCATAAATATAGATAGATAGATAGATAGATAGATAGATAGATAGATAGATAGATAGATAGATAGACAGACAGATAGAGATATAGATAGATAAATAGATAGATAAGTAGACAGATAAGTTTGCAGTGTTAACTGTTCTTACATAAAATGTTAAGAGGGGTGACACTGTTTCATTAACTGAGAAGGAGGAGTATTGGTAGATTTCCTTTTTAGAGCTGACAACACTGCCAGTTTAAAATAAGCTGTGTCAATTAAATCTATTCTAAAATGCAAACATCTTATGTGACATTGTTGTATTTTTATTGGATGTTTATAACATGTGACTGCAACTATTTGTCATTTAATATGTATTTATGCAAAAGAAATATTTTAATGCCTGATGAAGCACTGGCATGGTAAGAAAGCTTGTGTTTTTTAAAATTAAACTCTGGGAATTTAACTGAGCCATTGGTGCTTTGTTTATATCATTGTACACTATAAATACAGATGCAGAACTCACAAATCAGGATCAACTGTTCCTCCTTAGGACAGATCAAAAGTATTATCTATTTAAATGACAAAACCGCTTTACATATGTAAGCATTCACATTTACAATAATCTTCAAGAAATTATTAATATTGATTATTAATAGGTAAAGAGACTGGAGGTTAAGTACCTTTTCAGCTAAGACCCAGGCCACAAGTAACAATACAACCAAGGGGTGAAAGGCAATAAACAGCAAAGTATGAATACACTCAGATACAGTAGAAGTATATAAGCAGAATTTAATTGATAAAATTTAAAATAGCAGCATAGTTAACAGTAGCAAATCATCTCTAGTAGAAGGATAATAGAATGAATGATATATAGGAGGAAATGTATAGTAACTAGTTAAAGGCCAAATAAAATTTTACAACATAACTCTACCCTATTTAAAGTATGAGAATAGCAGTTATGATTTGGAGAAGGAAAATCAGTAAACCAGAATGAACATGTAATCCACTGATTTGATTTCTGTATTAAATTGTAAAATATCTACATTCTTCCTGCTCTTCTAAGTGACTTAACAGCAAGTCACAGAAATGTTGATAACTCTGAATAATACATACATGATTACTTACAGAGTCCCAGATAGTTTGACCCAGTGGAGGGTAGTGCTCCTCTAGTAGTTTTCCATTTGGATAAATAAAAGTAATGACAAAATTTGCCTTACATATAAGGCTATCTGAGTGTTGTAAGAGAAAGTTTAGGAGCCACAGGAATGCTAAGACTATTAAACATGGAAACATGGATTTATATATAATGAAGCAGGTCAGTAGAGTGGTTTTGTATGTCATGAACAGCTTTATATATAAGGAAGCAGGACAGCATAGCAGTTCTGTATGTCATGAACAGCCATTTAGCATTTCTCAGGGAAATGCAGTAAAGATCAGAGATATGAATTGGCAGATGTGATTAAATGAAGCTCATTGATGCTTTTAATATATTTTGGTAGGCTCTTGGTGAATACTGGCAAGCTGCATTCCATTAGAGTTTTTTTCTGGGGGGGGACTACTGTGAAGTGAGCCAGAGGGGTAATAGTGATTTCTGAATTGCTTTGTGAGTAACATGAGCTTAAGAAAATACCATGGTATTTGAAATGAAAAATGTTATCAAAACCAATTCCACGTGAGTCATGCACTACAAGGGTATTGGATCATTACAAAGTAGACAAAGGACCAAGTAAAAAGATAAATATTTCATGTTAAATACTCCATAGAGAATACAAGCCACACAAATGGAGATATTGTTAACAATTCTATATCCAACTCAAACTACTTCATTGCTGCCAACTATATGTCACCTTATGTGAAGGACCTCTGCTTATTTTCACAATGTATATATCTCTACAATGTCTATGAAAATTATCTTATTAAATGAGCTATGGCAGATTGATTGGATTCCTCTTTACAATGTAAATAATCCATTCATGGACAATTCCTATTTAAATAGTACTCTTTCTCCCATACAAGACAAAATACACTTCCCTCAAAAGCTGAATGCTTCTGCCTGCACACATGAGTTATGAAGCTTACATTTTCACTACCAGCACCAAATAAAGTGAGCAACAGGGATGGGACTTGAATTCCAATTTGCTGTCACAAATCACTTATCCAAGTATCTGTCTGAACTTAAGAGTTTATGGTGAATGCATACTGCTGTCTTGGGTTATGACCTGCACCTCCCAGTTCCAAATGTATTGTACATTGCACAGCTAAAGACCAGGGTTATACACACTGGCCTCCCAGGATTCACCCTCCTCAGTCTGAGCACACTATCTTCTAATGCAGTCTTATCAACAATAATTGAGACTTAACCAAACTATTTTATACACACACACACACACACACACACACACACACACACACACACACACACACACACACACACACACACACTATTTTGTTTCTGACACATTTCCAGTGAAAGGACCCCTTTCCTTTGTCCAAGGTATAACCTGCAACCAAATGGATCAACCTAGTATAAAAATATCAGTTACTGAGCACTCCTCCAGTAAGTTAATTAATATATTACAATAGCTGATAGCCAGTCTCTCTTCTTAAAAGGAGGATGCCAAAAGTCACAAAAATGTTGTAAGGCTACCCTTTATAAATTAATCAATAAGACACTGGTTACAAATTTTTTTAGATGAAGAAAGAAGAAGAAAAACAAAATACTGAAAATATTGGGTAAGACAAAATGCAATATCTGCAAGCTTGCAAATAAACTGAACACAGCTAAATACACTGCACCTTGCCCTTTCTAAAGAAAACTGCTACCTACCACTGCTTCATGAAAATTATCTGCTGGCTGCAGATGGCACACAGTCAGATTATTAGAAAGTTATTTTGCAATGCCTGGCTGTTTGTACCCCTCTACAGTCCCTGTAAAAATATTTTGTGGATTCAAGTTTTAAAAAGAATGAAATCTCTCCATAATATAAAGCTAAGGGGATAATATGCAAAGCATGATTCACTTTTTCTGCAAATTAGGGTTTTACCAGTCCCAAACAGAAAATATAGAGCAGCGGCTTTTATTTGTTTTCCCTCAGTGGTTATAATGATTTAAAAACTAAACAGATTATTTTAACCAAGTTGCAAGACCTCAAAAAGAGTTACATTCCAAGATGAGGGAATGACCCTCTTGGTAGAAAGCAATGAACGCAGAAACAGTAAACAGCTCCAATTTGTTAAAAATAACAGTTATACATTCTGCACATCTAAAGAAATGTACATCTTCTGACATTTCTACATCTATGAAAATATTCACTTCCTGACAGCTTCAAATTAACAAAATCCCCATGAATAAACCCAGACATAAAAGAGATAAAACAGAGAGCAAAGTATCCATTCAAGTATACTGGACATCAGTCTGGTTTCATGGCACATAGGAATTGAACCCTGACTGTGACCCAGGTGACTAAGGCTCTATTAATGGCATTGTTGCTAAAGAATTCAGACACGGAGGGAATGGAGTTAAGGGGCATAGGTCAATCACCTTACCTAGTGGAAAGGAGAGTACTGCATACATTCAGGAGTACACATGACACTGCAATCTCCTTGGTGGAGACCAGAGACACCACTGCTAATGTGTCAGGGAGGGTAAGGGCTGCTTGAAGAAATTGCCCCTTATAAAAGTGGGAGGACATCCTCTGCAGATTGTTCATTAAACACACACACACCCAAACACACACACACACATGCCCACAAACACATACACAAATGCAAGACTCCAAGGGTGTTCTCAAATATACCAAGTCTAATACAGTTATTTCTTTACTTCCTCTGTGAGTGCACTTCTGAACATCACAATCTGGAGGTATTCTTCACTGGATAAATCTTTCCTGAAAATGGGCAACATACAAAACTTGGCAAGTACCCTGACCTTGATAATCCTTTAAAATGGATAGCCTGAAATGATTAGAAGCATTGCTCTACTTGAAACCTACTTTTCTTCTAGTTGATATTCTCTGGGTACCATAAAAATTTATGTGAGTTTGTGGAATAACAGAGTGGTATTATTAGTATGATTGTTAACCATGGATGCATTTATGCTTCCATATACATACAATAAGTATAAATTCTAGCAAGAAATAAGATTAAAATGATAGGAAGTTACACTAACATCAAAACACATTTGTGAGTACACCTTCCAACAAAATGGTTGTATCCAAACTTCCATTCCTTTTTCAGTTATGCAAGCCCTAGCCTTTCTCTTGCCTAATGTACTTCATAAGAACTCATAGAGTTACAAACTAAATTCATTTATTTTTCATTGCATGTCTACTTAAATTTGTAAACATATATATTTCCTTTATCTTACAGACTGTTTAACCAAAGGAGACAAATGCATAATAATATTTATTACAGAACAGGAATTAAAAATAAATATTGCCCTAACAAATTCTGATAAAACCTAGATTTTTCTTTCTGCTCATAAAATCACTAAATCTCTCACCTGAAGGTTTTTTTAGAGCCAGGTAACTCCCCTATGTATACTCAAAACTATTTGCTGTAGAAATATTAGCACTATTAAGTCTTTTGTTTACAAGAATTTGACTAGCAACTCATGGACCTAGAGATCTGAACCCCTATCCAGCTACTTAAAAGACTTAACTACTGGCATGTCCACCTACTGAAAAGAACCATATTATACTTTCATAGTTGATCTTCCTGATTTAATATTACCTTACTTAGAAGACATAACCCGGTGTTGTAGAAGTTTAATATGCCTATGTATACAGCATTAATGTTCATATTATGATAACATTACAGACTGAATATGTAATGTATGCAGACCAAAACAAATCCACATCTATGTGTGAGCATGCCCCTGAACCAGTTAGGCAGTAAATATAAGTCATGTGCATCACATCGCTGGTTCTACTCATTATATATTGGTAGTGCAGTGCTCTGTGATGCAAATATACACAAAACTCTTGATGATGCCACCCCATGGGTATGGTGGCCTTCTCATGAGTATTAAAGACACAAGAAGAGAATTTTGTGATGGACATGATAAAAGACTGGTGGCCACTTGCATAAAATCCTAACATAAAAGGGACAATATGTGACCAAGTGTAATAAAGAAGAGTGTCAGAAATATTTCTGTTGTAAAACTATTTATACAACAGGACTTTGGGGTACAAATAACCTGAATGAAGGGTAACAGAGTACAATATGTGTAATGCAGTGTGTATGAGCTTTTCAAAGGCAAGCTGCAAAACTTGTTCTCAGAGAGTTTTCTTAATAGTTGGACACAACATGAGGAGCAATAAAATTTGAGGAGCATTACAAGTTTTAGATCTGTTTGACATAGTGAAGATAACTGCAACATCCACAGTCTGCTTTGGCAAATTTTACTGCTACTAATACACCACAGTACTACATTATCCCTTCAGTCAGTAAGTTTCACACTCATTTTCTATATTTTCCTCTCTTTCTGCCATGCTGATTTTCAAGCTTCCCTCTGATAGATTCTGTCCCATTCACTACCTAGATATGGAGGCATCTCAGATCATGAAAATGGTATGAAGGGGGCCAACATCCAGAGAGATATCAGGCAATCTGCATCCTCACCAGTATCCTGGCAGCTGAAAACATTCTCTGGTCTGTGATGATGTGGGCATATGGACACATAGGCAACCAACCCATGCATTTTCACCCCTTTACAAAGACAGAAAAGAGCTAACATCACCAGCTAGGCCAGCATCAACTTAAGACTCATCCTTGCTCTCCCATTTACCGTCTCTTATTGGATATTTGGACATGGTCATCCAGACCCACCAACCAACCCTTCCTGGGGTGGGCACACCCCCCTTCCCCTGCCTTCCCTATTAAGTGCCCAAGATGCTAAATGAACTCTGATTGCTTAGGCTTCAGCCAGGGTTTATCCTTCTACACCACTCCCACTTGCATAGCTCCTCTGGATCAGTCTCTTTTCTGTCTCCCTCTACAATAAAAAACAAATATCTCTCTTTCAGTTTCCATTGTCTTTACAGATGTACTTTTCCTTCAGTTGATTATCTAGGTGACACATTTCTCAACTCTTTCTGAATAAACCTATGGGCCATCTTATTGAATGACAGGTCTTCCAATTACACTATATCACATAGCTACCCCACCGATGTAGCCACGGTGGTGCAGCGGTTAGCATTTTTGCCTCACAGCAAGAGTTTCTCCTGTTCGATTCTCAGCTGGAGCACCTTCTGTGTGGAGTCTGCATGTTCTCCCCATGGTCGAGTGACATCTAAAGACATGCAGGTAAGTGCTTGCGTGAATGGGTGTGCCTTCTTTGAAGTCGGGCTGGCAACTCGGCACTGTAAAAATCCACTGCCAGTCATTAGCAGACCAGAGTTTCACGCCTAACCAGGAAAAGATGAAAGACATAGCTACCCCCACCTGCCCAAGCTCATACCTGGGGGTATGAGTTAAACTATTGGCCTACCAACTCCCAGCATGGCCAGCCAACTGATTTGGCAGTATAACCAAGATATGCTCAGGTCACTGTCTTCTACAAATAACCTTCTATATGAGTGGTATAGCTACATGGATCTGCCTTCCATCTGCTCATAATCTACTCATAGTCTACCTAATGCTACCTTGGCATTTGTGGCACTTCTTAGATACAGAAATGCTATAAAGCCAAAATTCTGAGATGATGGAGAGTTTTTTTTTCCCCTTGGATTAGAATGACTTTAAAAAGTTGACCATGTTTGTTAAACCATCAATGACCACTTTTCTTATTTGTCATAACTGGGAATTTCAACAGGATAGTTTTTGGTCTTTGTTTGCTTTACAACTTTACTTACTGTTTTTGCCCCTGTCACAGACCAGTGTGGAAGTCTTTCATTATAATCACTTAGACTCCCTTTTTGCTGTCAGCAGTTTCTTTCCTTGCACACTCTAAGGCAACACTTTCACTTTTCTTGTGTATCTTTGGCACTTTATTTTGCTGCTATTTTCATTTTAATGTTTTGTTTTGTTTTTTTCAGTTTGCCTTGTTTCGTTTATTTCTTATTGCTTTAGTAGCTGAGCCAGCCCTTCTGTTGAGTTCTTAATTGTGTGACTGCAATGCTTATTCTTATGAATTGCATTAAAGAAATCTATTCTTTGGAGTTGTAAAAACTGATAGGACTGTAGAATACTGGAATGAACTGGAAATAACTGGAAGAAGCTGGAATAAGACTGGAATGAATGCCTTTATCTGTTAATTACCCAAACTTGTGCTGAACAGTTGCCAGTCTATCCTTTATGGGCCAAATCTACTTCTACCATTCAGAATAAAGTTGGCATACACTGTGGTTCAGTTAAGAATGTCTTATTGTGTACAGTGGAGGTAGATGTCAATAATACCCAAATCAAATATTAAAGTCCATAGCTTCTGCACTTATTATACTGTCCTTAAATTCTGTACTCAGAATATAATAGTTACTGTCTCCAATAACAGTGCTGATAATTATGTCCAAAGCTTCTACACTCATATTCCATTCCTCCTGAATAATATCATTCATATTCTGGAAAGCTGGATATTTGACCTGACTTCTGCATTTACACTCAAGTCTCTGTACCAAACGTCTGAGGATTGCATTGCAATGACTTTCTGCATATCAGTCCAAACAAACCAACTGTGTCTGAACTATCTCCTAATAATAACAAATATCTGTAAATTTCTACATACCTCTTTAACCTTGTTTCCCAAGCCTTGTACCATTTAAACAAGTCCTGTTTGTACTTAATGTACTACACATTCTGTTAGCACATTTTCTTCTCATCAGTATTCTTGACTGAAGGTTATTTTCACTAATTGAAAGGCATTCACTGAAACTGCATGCAAAATGTGAGGAACTGCTTTAATATGACTGCATTTCAAGATTTATGCAAAAAGAATATTGTATTTCTGTCTAACACATACATTTAAATGACACCTACTCTTACAATTCCTCCTGAGATACCTAGACTGTTTCTGTAGTTACTTTAAAATCTGAAATATAAAATGAAGAGGCATGCCTAACCTTACATTTTCAGGCCTATGCAAGGTCTATTCAGTTAATTGTATTTATGTAGGATTTATTATGTAACAACTATCTCTGAAATTACTGAAATTTGATTTATGTATTAATTACTTGATAATTCTATTAATGTAGTCTGTGAATAATATCATAATTATCACTAGGACTAATATAACTGTTATAATAACCACTGGGTGTCACTTGAGCATTTATAGTCTGGTATTTATTTGAAAAAAAAATAATATATATATATATATATATATATATATATATATATATATATATATATACATGCACACACACACACACACACACATATATATATATATATATATATATATATATATATATATATATATATATATATACACATGCACACACACACACACACATATATATATATATATATATATATAAATACATACACAAATATATATATACATAGATATATTTATGTATATATATGTATATATATATGTGTGTGTGTATGTATACATATATATATATATATATATATATATATATATATATTAGAAAGCTCTATATTCTCATTGTATATTATTGATTGATGTAACTTTAATGTTCCTTGTGCTTGGAATTTTTTTTTTTTTTTTTACTTTTTCTCAGTGTATATAATTGACATTATATAATCTTGTTGTACTTTGTGATTGTTGCATTTGTAAACTCTTATCTAATTTGTGGAGCTTTTCTCCCCAGGCCTCCTCTGAAAAAGGACGTCTATCCAGTCAGACCTTCCTGGTTAACAAAGGTTAAATAAATAAATAAAACTTTTGGATTGAAGTCTCTTATCTTTATGATTTAATTATAAATGGGCAATTCATTAATGTGTGTTATAACTAGTAAACTCTCTTTTTACACCTATAATATATGTATCATGAAGCATAATTACCAATATACTGCATTAATTTGTTTCTGTAAATCTTCAGCTAGATTTGTTACTAATATTCATGTCCATTTACTTCTTTAATTTCTATGTGCTGTAACAGATGTCTGCCTTTTAAATTTGTGCCTTAAATATCCTATAAATATCTATGTGCTCTAATAGTAGAAGTGCATTTACTAAAACCTATGCTTTCTGTATTTTATATCTATACCTTTACATATCCTGTCAGTGTATTTTTACCTTTCTGTCTACTGTACAATAATTATTAGGTAATCTGCACTGCGTTCTGTAAATGAATTAACAAATTAAGCCTACCATGTTATTCCTTGAGTATATTAAATGACTATTACTATTTATTATTTAAATAACTTATCTTAATAAGCCTGTTACAAATAATTCTGTCACTTTACCCTTAAAACTAATGACTGAATAATGTGGTGTGATGTAATTGCATGTTATAAACTGTCTAGTAATGCTGTTAGAAATGCATAACAAAGTATGAATGTTATATTCTGAAACTTGACTGAATAAAGTGATACATATTTATACTTCTTCTTTCAGCTTTTTCCCAGTTAGGGGTCACCACAGCAGATCACCTGTCCACTCATGATTGGCAGTGGAGTTTTTACAGTGTCGAGTTGCCAGCCTGGCACCCAACCTTCCACAGAAGGCACCCACATGCACACACTCATGCCTAGGGCCAATTTTAGTGTGTCCAATCCACCTACAGCATGTCTTTGGGATGTGGGAGGAAACTGGAGCACCCGGAGGAAACCCACATGACCACAAGTAGGACATCCAGACTCCGCACAGAAGGCACCCCAGCCGAGGATCAAACCGGAGAACCTCTTGCTGTGAGGTGGCAATGCTAACCACTGCACCACCATGGCTGCCCTGATACATATTTATACTAAACATTTAAATAGCTGTGTATAATTGTTATACTCTGAAAACTAACTAAACTTATACTAAAGGAATACTTTTTCTGCCAGTACTATCTGGGCATAGATAAAAGCATAAACTGAAATCTGGTAAATGTTATATTCTGGAAACTAAACCATTACTAGAGGAATACCTTTTTTCTGCCAGTATCATATGAACACAGATAAACTGAAAACTAGTACTGTTATACAGTTGTCTGGAAACATAAATTGAAATTTTGCATATTTGCTTTAACTCTAATCTGCATAAATGCACATCTGTTATATACACATTTTAACTCTAAAGAATACTATTTTTTTAGGAAACTAAAACTCATTTAAACAAACATTGAAGAATAAACAATAATCTTCACTTCTGGCTTTGGTGGTCTTGTTTTTCTGATGATACCTGACTCAGGCACCATACCTCTTGCCAAGTTTAGGTCTTACCCAGCATTGTCCCAGTCCTGCTGAGGTATTGTAACAGCTACCTTAATGTCCAAGGATCCTTTCCTGTGTACAATTAGGCTTTGCAATTCCCTGTCCTCATCTCTGGTGCATGTCTGGGTGGCAGGTATAATATTTTTCTTGACTGCATTTACAAACATGCATTCTGGAAAACCAAACTGGAAATTATTCAGATATTCAAAACTGACAGCATGTCATTTTGAAGTAATATCTGCAAAGTACAAAAATATCAGTATCAGTTCCTTAAAATAACACTTGCAACTTTAAAAATTATAAACTTGTTGGCCTGACTTTATTTACATTTTTCTGCATGACATAAACATATGCTGCTAATAAACTCATGTAAGTCTGTAAACAAACTACTAATGTAGTATAGTGAAATAAACCTATGTTACGAATAAATACATTTTTGCAAGTCTGTAACTTAACTAATAATGTACTACAGTGAAATGGAAAGACTGTAACTTCATTATTAAATAAAATGGTAACCTCATTGACATTGTTTTTCCCAGTCATATCCTCAAATGAAACTAAAGTAGTAATCTGACACTGTATTACTATTACAACATTTTTTGCAATTCTGCACCTTTATAAAATGAATCTTAAGTGCTGAATTCTCTAAGTTTACTCTGTGACTCTAAGGTCATAATTTACAGAATAATTTCTTCAGTGTTCAGGTCTCGGCCAACTACCTTACATGCAGCTGTCCTTTTAGCTGATGTCATTTAACTATTTCAGTACTACTAAATAGGTTCATAGGTAGGTACTAGGCTATCAGCCCAAGGGCCTAAGTAAGCCTAGCCAACAAGGTTCCTCTGTGCCAATGTCAAACAGAGCCACAGAAGTGATCCCTGGGGTGTATTTCCTATTTCCCATCCACTCATCAAGATTTTTCTTGAAGAGTGCTAATGAGGAACTTTGCTTGACATAGATGGGTAGCTTGTTCTACAGTATAGGAAGTCTCTGGGACAGGAATCTATCCCTCCAGCATGTCCTGTTTATTGTAGTGACAAGGTTTAGGTCCTTAGAGCGTGTAGCTCAGAGGGATTGGGATTTCTTTAGATGTAGCATGTCCAACAGCTCTGGGTTAAACATAGCTTTATATGTTAGGCAGAGATCTCCTCAAAGTAGGCGATATGCTACAGAGTAAAGCTGGAGTTTTTTGAGATGGTCAGTGTAGGGCATCTGTTTGAGGCTAGTAAACCTCTTTGTGAGGTACTTCTGTGGCCTTTCCAGCTGCTGCAGATGTCTTGTGAGGTACATTCCAAAAGGGGCGTTGTACTCTATAATGGGTCTAATGAGTGCTGAGTAGAAGGGAACAATGACCTCTTTTTTTCCTGGATGAGAACCCTTTTGTGATGAGGTTTTCCACATAGAAGGATTTTCTGACTACCGTGGTGATGTGATTATCAAAGGAGAGACTACTGTCAACCTGGGTCCCAAGGTCTCTTATCACACATTCGGCATTAAGTAGACTGCCGTTTATGTGGTAGTTCATGGGTATAGAGTTTTTACCAAAGGGGATGACAATGCACTTTTTGGCATTGAGCTTGAGGCCATGGCTCTGACACCAGGCATCTGTCTCAGTGAGGCCCTTCTGTAGGATGTCCACATCATTTGGGACTCAACTACGGCTCCTAGTTTGCAGTCATCTGCGAACTTCATTAGCCAGAGGCCTTCTGTGTTAGCCTGTACTTCAGAGAAGTAGATAACAAACAGGAGAGGTCCCAGGACTGAACCCTGTGGTACTCCACTTGTCACTGGTTTGAAGTCAGATTTGGAGTCTGCAACTTTTACAGTGTCGATTCTGTCAGTGAGCCAGTTGGCAACCAATCTTGTGATGTAGGGATTTATACCTAGTTTAGAGAGTTTAGCTATAATTCCAGAATGGGGGATGGTGTTGAAAGCCATGGTGAGGTCAAGATAGGCTGTGTTTACCACCTTACCCTCGTCTACGGCTTTGATGACTGCCTCAAAGAAGTCAATAAGGTTCAGAAGGCATGATCTGCCTTTCACAAACCCAAACTGGGTGGGGTCTAGAGTTTGGAGGTTACCAATTTCTTTATTTATGAGTTCCATGATGATACATTCCATGGCCTTGCAGACCAGGCTTGTCAGGCTAATAGGGCAATTGTTCCCAGAATCAGTGGTGGCTGCCCCTTTGTGGAATGGGATAACTGTTGCTGTGTGCCATTCAGTGGGCACAAAGCCTGATGTGAGACTATGATTGAACATGGTGCTTGGGTGGGGAGCCATTTTGTTCTGAAGATCATGTAAAATGCAGCCTGGGATGTTGTCCGGTCCCATGGATGCTGTGTTTTTGGTTTTAGAGAGTGCAGCTTTTACCTGCATAGATGTGATTACAGGGGCTCTGCATTCTTCCTGTATAGATATGGGCCCTTTAGGGGGTGAGAG
Source organism: Protopterus annectens (assembly GCF_019279795.1). Classification (NCBI taxonomy): domain Eukaryota; kingdom Metazoa; phylum Chordata; order Ceratodontiformes; family Protopteridae; genus Protopterus; species Protopterus annectens. The sequence continues at coordinate 69,545,938 of NC_056742.1, forward strand.
GGGGGTAAAGTTAGTACTGAACTTATCTGCCAAGATGTTGTCAATATCAGTTGGTTCTGTAATTTTCATGCCATTGTGGTGTAACTCAGAGCAGATCTGGGTATTGCCATTGAGATTCTTGACATAGCTATAGAATGCTTTGGGGTTGCTCTTAGAATCACTGGAAATTTTGTTTTTGTAGCTAGCTTTGGAGGATCTTATAAGGGATCTCAGCTTCTTACTGAGGCTGACCAGGGAGCTCCTCAACTCATGGGATTTTACTCTCTTTTGCAACAGTTTCTTCCTTCTGTTGTAGAGTTTGTTTATGGCAGGGGACAACCAGACTGGCTTCTTTTTTTTGGAGGATAGTGTATTGGTTCTGTTTGGGATAGCACAATCCATGCACTCGTGCAAGTGCTCATAGAGTGCATTTGTGTAGGATTCAGCAGTCATAACTGTATTGTCCATCTGCATGGGTGTCATGAAGTTTGTCACTTCTGTCTTAAGAAGCATGAAGTTGGCATTGGAGAATTTTTTACCATGGTTTCCTTAATGGTGGATGGGGGCGGGATGCAGATATCTAGGGTGATTAGCTTATGGTTGGATTTGACCAACGAGGTGTTGACTTCGGGTGTGAAACTCATGTTGGTAATGACTAGGTCTAGGATATTGCTGTCCCTGGTGGGAGTGTGGATAAGTTGATCCAGGGCATTGGAGTTTATGAATTCCAGAAAGCATTGAGCGAAGGAGTTGGTACATGAGTAGTTTTCCCAGTTAATGGTGGGGTAGTTGAAATCACCCATTATTAGGGTCTTTGGTTGAACCCTAATATTTAACAGTATATCAAGAAAAGAGGAGTGGGAATGCTGGGACATGGTGGGGGATCTGTAGCAAGCTATAATTTGAATTGCAGTTTTGCCCAGAGTTAGTTGCACTTGGATAACCTCAGATGCGTTGTGCTGCGCAACTAGCTTGGTAGTGTGGCTATCCTTAATGAATATGGGCACACCTCTGCCTTTGGTTTCTGGTCCAGGTTAGATGGCCAAAAAGTGTGGTATGAGTTATAGCCTGGTAATGCAGGGGTGCTCTCTAGAGCCTTGAACCAGGTCTCCATCACTGCACAGATATCGATGTTCTCCATTTTAAGGAGTGCCTCGAGTGAGTGCATTTTGATTGCTGCAAGGATTTATGTATCATTACTGTCTTCAGTATTAAGAAGTGTTACTGCATAAAACTGTCACTAATAATATTAAACTGATCTTTACCATACTTTTTTATGGCATACAGTACTGTCTTTAATTCGGCTTGCTGAGTTGGCCTGTAATCTGATAACTCAGTTACGTAAGTCTGTGCTACTGGTGTGCTTGGTAAACTGCAATTTCTGCTTGAAATATATAAATCTTGAAACTTACATATACACACTTATTACTAGAACTGAACTGATCTGATTCTGGAATTTTACTTGTCTGTCCTTTATACAAGTATGTGAAATTTCTTAATACCATAAAATTATATAACATTATTTTCCTGACATGAGATTTGAACCTGTGGCTATAATGACAATCTTTTCTTGCTTGAAATCTGAACTTTTGTCTGTACTGTCACTTTTAAAATGTAACAGTGACCTTAAATTCTACATTTTGTAAACTAACAAAACATTGTGTAATATTTGTAAATGCTTTCATGTGTCTGTCTGTAGCAAGATATTATTTATGCATTGTGACACTTTACTATCATAATTCAAAGGACTTAATGTCTGCTAAACAAAACAATAACACAAAAAATTCATTTGCCAGATATGTAACTGTAAATCCTTTAATCGGTGAATTAACTTGACTGTCATTTCTGGTATACTATACACAAATGATTCCAGAATGGTAAGTACATATACCAATTTTAAATCTTGTACTAGCCTGAAATTGTTACCTATTTTTCCTTACTGACCATAACAGTAACCTGAAATTTACTTTCCAGACTGTCTTTTCTTTTCTGAGAATACAATACTGTTTCTGAAAATGGGGCAACTTGACTGCCTGCACTTCAGCTGTGGTGAACTGGAATTTATTTTATCTTTAACCCATGAATTTGTGTGTTCCTGTATACATCATGTACACAATCGACTACACATAAATCCTTATAAGTGCCATTTGTGTGTACTGCTGAACATTCTGTAGCATTTTTATTTTTCATAAAATTTTGCTACTGAAGTCTAAAACAGCATGAAACTCTGAAGACATGCCCATGCCTAGTACTGTATTGTTATAATCAGAACTGCTCACTGCTGAAACCTCTGAACCTTCAAATCCTGACATTGCTGCATTTGTGTCCTCTAGTAGAGATCTACTTGTAACTGAAATGAATGTGTCTGTATTAATCAGTACATTATTCCATAATTTCTTTCCTGTAAACAATGAAATATTGTAATTTCTCTCAACCTTAAACAAAGACAGATAAATAAAATGGTTTGGTGCTGCACTGCCACACCCTTTATAGATAAGCTGAAAATCCTGTTTTATAGAGCTAGCAAAAAAAAAAAATGACTTGAGCTATGGTATGCTTTTCTTCTTTATTTTACCCTGATATCTGTGTATCATTTATACTGGTGTTTGCTCTAGCAAACTGATCAAAATCTGCACCCTGATCCTTGTTATCCCCCCCAGTATATTCTCAACATCTGTATTTGAAATAACATGAACATGAAATATTAAAATGTTTGCTTTGTGTTTTGTGTGGAAATCTGTATGTCACGTACACTGACTGTGTTTACGTCTGTATCTTCAATAACTCTGTATTTTGAATTACATGTTCTGTAGCTTTTATACTGATTTCTGAAGTCTGTAAAGTAGAATTTGTGTTATGTTGTGGTTTAGCCATTTTGCTTTTAGAAAGATTTAACATTTCTGAACTAACAACACTGAAATTTAAATGAACATTTCTAGAACACAGTTGTTTACACTGCTTTACCCATTTTTTTAACTTTAAACCATACATTTACTGCTGTCTTTACTGCAGAAGGACTTTCTGACATATGTATAAAATTTATATTAACTGATGTATTTAAACTTTTCTAACATTTACTGTTGATTTAGCTAGAAAATATATTGTAATAAAAATGAATGCTCACATAAGAAAATTTTAGTTGCATTGAGAAGGTTGCCAGATGTCTTGCAGCTTTTTAAAACTAACTCATGTAAGGATTTTCTTGGCTCTGTGATGTCACACTGGAAATATGCAAGTCTGCCATCTGCTTTCAAGATGGTGAAGTTTTCCGATATGTTGCTGTTCACTGGATAATGTTATTTATACTGACACCTTGGAGAGTATGAAGTTCTTTGAGACTTTACTGTAGATTTTCTGAATTAGAAACACTGCTACACTGTAAATTATATGTAGTTTGACTGTTGATAGATTTGCAAGGTTGCTATGGGTTTTTGGGACTTTCTTTAACTATAGATATTGCCCTCCCACCAATGGTGACTCACCATTGTAAGAATTGATAGGACTATAGAATACTGCAATAAACTGGAAATAACTGAAAGAAACTGGAATGAGATTGGAATAAATGTCTTTATCTTTCAATTACCCAGATCTGTGCTGAACAGGTACCAATCTCTCCTTTATGTGCCAAATCTTCTTGCAACTCTCAGAATAAAAGTCTGCATTCACTGCAGTTTGGTTAAGAATGTTTTATTATGTACAGTGGAAGTAGATGTCTACAATATCCAAATCAAATCTTAATGTCTGTAGCTTCTGCACTCATTATAGAGTCAGCAAATTCTGTACTCAGAATGCCAAATCTTGCTGTCTCCAATAACAGTGCTGATACTTATGTCCATAGCTTAATATAATTAATATTATTGAATGCTGGATGTTTGTCCTGACTTCTGCACTCACTCTCTAGTGTCTGTGCCAAACTTCTGTGAACTGCACTGCAATGACTTTCTGCACATCAGTCCAAACAAGCTAACTTGTGTTTGAAGTATCTCCTAATAATTCCAAAATTCTGTAAATGTCTACAAGCCTCTTTAACCTTGGTTCCCAAGCTTTGTACCATCTAAACAAGATCTGTTTATACTCAATGTACTGCACATTTTGCTAGCACATTTTATTCTTATCAGTACTCTTGGCTGAAGGTTATTTTCTTTCCCATAAGTCTAGAAATGCATTCAATGAAACTGCATCCAAAATGTAGGCCTGCTTTAATATGACTGCATTTCTAGACTTATGCAAAGAAAATAATGCATTTCTGTCTAACAAATACATGCAAATGATACCAGATCTTACAATTACTAAGGTCAAATGGAATATCTTGCTGCTGAACAGAGTCAAAAATATTTGCAGCCTATATTTTATCTAAAAGTTACAAAGTGCTCAATTCAAACCACAGTTTCCCTTCCTGGGTTCAAACATCTTGAAACACAGCTCTACTTTCTATCAAAATGAGTGTACTGACTCACCAAAAGAATACTCAGATTTCAGCTCTGATCTATGAAATAAGTTATTTCAGGTAGTCTTAGTGAATCCTGTGACATACAATATGCCAAAAGCTTTAAAGTTCATGTGGCGACATTTCAGCTTTCAGGATTTTTCAAATGTTTTTATGTGATTTTCTGCATAAATTGTATGACATCTTATACAGTCACATTTTTGCCATATGCAGGTATATGTAGTATGTACCTTATTAGCAGTTTGCTATTCAAATATATTTTTCTGTCTTATTTGTCCTCTGATATTTTACTTTATTTTATATAACTTACATTTCTAAAATCTTCTATCAAAGACCTATTTAACCATCAGCTCTCTGTTAGAGATCACAGCACGTGCATATATTATTTAACATACTAATACTAATCTTTTATTACTATTACATAAAAAATGGTAAATTCCTTGTATAGTTGCATATTTTAAGGTATTCATCCTTCTTATTAATTCTAATATTATATGCAGTCTTGATTATATATAAAAGAATTCCTGCCTGTCAGATTTAGATGTACGTCTATAGCAATTGTGTACTATTGTTCTGTTCGAAGTTTCACATCCTAACATTAGTATTTAATTACAGCATGTGAAAATAACAACTCACAACATACAGCAACTGCTAATTTCTTCTGTAAGTTTCTCATTCTTCATAATGTCTCTAAACTATTCTAAATAGGTAACAAACATCTGACTTTACTCATTCCCATTAATATATACAGTTGGGGTTAATAACACTAGAGCATAAGCTATTAACATTCAGGTAAATGCAAACAAATTATATATATCAAACATGGCACAATGTAAAACATTACATTACTTTTGTTTTTCCAATTCTTCACTTCTAAATAATTATTTAAAAGAAAATAAATGTTATTTTGAGCAGATTTTTCACATATGCACTAAAAAATAAGTTCAAATATATTTTCCTTGTCATCACAGCCCTCAATTTAGGCACTTCCTGCTTTCACAAAGACCAGTGTTGAACCTCTTCTGGGACTTGGATTTTCATCAAAAATAGCTTTAGAAGCAGGCAGGAAGAAAAGCAAGCAAGAATCAATTGGTTTCACACAACTAAATCATTCTTTTGAGCTCAAGCTTAAGTGTTAATTGCTTCATAAATGACCTATGAAAGGAATGTGTTAAACAGGAACAAAGAAAATATAGTCACCAGCACTTTAACACTTCCAATTAGCATATTACTTAGATATTCATTTAACCTAGTAATGCACATACTTCGCAAGGGACGGCTTGCACTTGTCACCCCTGGGATTCCGGATTTTGGCAAAGGCTCTTGTCACCCCCATAGTGCCTTTTTTAGGCAAGGCTCAAATTCTAAACCTACCACCCTAGAACAAAACAAAGAAAAAAAAACTAAGGGTAATGCTGCTCAATGCCAGAAGTCTCAACCTCAAGATGCACACACTCGAGGCCCTTCTCAGTATGGAGAACATTGATGTCTGTGCTGTGACAGAAACCTGGTTCAAGGCTCCTGAGAGCACCCCAGCACTATCAGGTTTTACCTCATATCATGCGTTCTGGCCCCAAAACCTGGACAATACCAAGAAAGGAGGAGGGGTATCCATACTCATCAAGGACACCCACACCTCAAGATTGGTGGCATTGCACAATGCATCGGAAACCATCCAGGTGCAATTAACCATAGGCAAGACTGCTCTGCAATTTGTAGCATGTTACAGGCCACCCTCGCAAACTCAGGAACCTCATATGGCCTTCCTGAAAACACTGGAGGGGATAAATGTATCTCCGAACACCATCATACTAGGTGACTTCAACTACCCTAATATTGACTGGGAACACTACTCAAGCCCAAACACTCTAGCCCAAAAGTTCCTGGAATTCATAAACTCAAATGCCATGGAACAACTAGTCACCATCCTCACAAGAGGAGAAAACATACTTGATCTCATCATCACGAACATGGGAGCACAATGTTCAATGCCGGAAGTATACCCCTCACTGGTGAGATCTGATCACAAACTAATCTCGCTGGAGGTCCTCATCCTGCCCCCACCCGAAATGAAAAAGACCACAGTAAAGAACTTCTCGAAAGCCGACTTCACACTTCTAAAGACTAGTGTGGTCTCCTTTAAGGCCCCTGAGCCAGCGGTTAACATTACTCAAACCGCTGAATCACTTACAAATGCCTTCTACCAGCACCTGCAGGGCTGCATGGATCAGGCAATCCCAAGCAAAACAAAGACTCTTTGTACCAAAGGCAAGCGTCCAGTCTGGTGGACCCCAGCCATAAACAAACTCTACAACAAAAGGAGAAAGCTACTACAAGATAGAGCAAAATCCTTAAAAGGTAAGACACCGCTGATCACTATAAGTAAAAGCTAAGAGCTCTCATAAAATCATCCAAAGCTAATTTTGAGAAAAAATAGCTAAGGACTCTAAAGACAACCATAAGGCATTCTTTAGCTATGTCAGAAACCTAGGAGGAAACTCCCAGATATGCTCAGAATTAGTTCAAAATGATGTGAAGATTACTGATCCTACAGACATTGCCAACATACTGGCTGAAAGGTTCAGTGCAAACTTCTCCCCCCCTAAAGGAGAGATATCTATACCAAATGATTGTAGCCCCCCAAACATCTCTAACGCCCAGGTGAGAATTGCTCTCTCCAAGGCAAAGAACACAGCATCCATGGGACCTGATGGTGTCCCCGGCTGTGTGCTCCATGAACTCAGCGAGGAATTAAACCCACAGTTAGGACAGCTGTTTAATCTTAGTCTCACCTCCGGATACGTACCCAGGGAGTGGCGCACAGCGACTGTGATCCCACTCCACAAAGGCGGTGCCTCCACCGACCCTGGAAATTACCGTCCCATTAGCTTGACAAGCCTTATCTGCAAAGCCATGGAGAGGATCATAATGGATCTCATAAATAAAGACATAGGGAACTTGCAGACTTTGGATCCAACCCAGTTTGGCTTTGTCAAAGGCAGATCATGCCTTCTAAACTTGGTTGACTTTTTCGAAACAGTCACCAAGGCCATTGATGAGGGAAAGGCAGTCCATACAGCCTACCTAGACCTGGCGAAGGCTTTTGATACAATACCTCACTCGGGTATCATTGAAAAACTCATCAACTTAAATGTAAACCCATACATTACAAGATGGGTTGCAAACTGGCTGAGTGACAGAACCCACAGGGTCAGAGTTGCTGGCGCCATGTCAGACTCAAAGCCTGTCACAAGTGGTGTCCCACAGGGCTCAGTCCTGGGCCCACTCTTGTTTGGCATCTACTTTTCTGAAGTACAAGCAAACACAGGAGGGTTATCGCTGACAAAGTTTGCAGATGACTGCAAACTGGGCGCCATAGTTGAAAACACATCCGACACAGATATCCTTCAGAAGGGTCTCACAGAAACAGATAACTGGTGCCAGAGCCATGGCCTAAAGTTAAATGCCAAGAAATGCATAGTCATACCCTTCGGGAAAAATAAGGTTACCCCTAGCTACCATATAGGTGGCAATCGCCTGAACACAGAAGAAGTTATTAGGGACCTGGGAACCCAGGTTGACAGTAGCCTTTCATTCGACACTCATATTGCTAAAGTAGTTAGGAAGACCTTCTACATTGCCCACCTTATCATGAAGGGATTCACATCTAGATCAAGGGAAGTCATAGTCTCCTATACTCATCACTCATCAGACCAATGATCGAGTACAATGCCCCATTCGGAATGTATCTGACCCGACACTTGCAGCAGCTGGAGAGGCCACAAAGTTCCTCACCAAAAGGATAAAGGGTCTCAAAATCTGTCTTATGCTGCCCGACTGAAAGAACTCCAGTTATATTCAGTTGCTTACCGCTTGCTCAGAGGTGACCTATGCCTGACATACAAGGCCACGTCAAACCCAGATTTGATGAACATGCTTCATCTCAAAAAATCTAGATCCCTCAGAGCCACAACGGCGGGAGACTTAAACCTCAACACGGTTATTAATAGGACGTGCTGGAGGGATAGATTCATCACCCAAAGACTCCCTATGCTGTGGAACAAAATCCCGGTTTATGTGAGGCAGAGCACCTCACTGGCCTTGTTCAAGAGGAATCTTGACCAATGGATGGGAGATCGCAGATACACCCCAGGGGTTACCTCAGTGTCACTGCTCGACAGAGGCACAGCAAAATAATGGGCATAGTTTCTCCAAACTAAAGGGGTGGCGTAAGCCACAAAACTATGGGCTAGGCTTATAAATGCCCTCGGGCAGATAGCCTAGTATGAACCTATGAACCTATGAACAAATAAAATAAAATTCTTTATACATGAAAAGAAAATTAACAAACCAAAACATGTGACTCAACTTCAATCAAAACAGCTATGACCAGCTGACACTAAGACTATAACTGAACTAAATGAGACAAAATGGATTATCAGATAACAGGCAGATGGTAATAAAGGGTTGAATTGGAATATACTTCTAAAACCAGGTTTGAAAGCTAGGCATCTGCTCAAATAAACCACTGCAGTATAATATGTTTCATTATATAGTTTTATGTTTATTAGTTCTTAGTATGAAAGCAGAATCATGTTTGTTATATATTTATATCATTGTATTGTATTCTATTGTCTATTAATAACCAGCATCAGCCATGCATGTTGCGATGCTTTTACTTAGTTATTGTGTATATATTTCACTACAGGCTTATAATTACTATCATTAGGTTTTTACATGGTCAGGCATATAGTATGTTTTATAGATAGCTTTTGGGCTGTTCACAGGTAGTTACATTTTAGATCTGCAGTCTAGTATAAATCGGTGCTATAGTTAATATATACTTTTTATTTTTATATAGTTTTAAATTGATTGTCTCAAATTTCATTTTATTTATTTATAAACTTTGAGAAATGTATTAGTATATTATGTTTTATAGGCATGAGTGTTTATTATGATTGATGTCTGTATAATTAATACATTTTACATTTAGTTTATATGTATAAATACAGCGCAAGTTGACATTAATATATTTTAGATTTCATGTTGCTTTAAGGAAAATGAGAGTACGTGTGGTGAGCTACATTGTAACATTTTACATTGTAGCTGTTTTTATTGACGTTGAGTTGCTATTGGTGCTTTTGTTTTTAAATTTCTATATATAAATATACCTGTATGTACATTATGTTTGGTCTGAAGAAGCAGGTAGAGATAACCCATGAAAGTGCTTACCTAATAAACACAGTTAACCTGGCATGTTTCTGTTCATTTATTTTCTTTTCATGTATATAGTGTGTTGTTATTTTATAAATGAACCATTTATCCTAGTGGCTAGTGTTACTTTGATTTGGAAAATAAAATTCTTATTTTATATAGACCTAAAGTTACTGATTCTATTAATTATAATTTAATGACATTCTCTTTCAGGAAATATTTCTTTGACATTTAGAAATGTAAGTTTAGTTTAACTGAAATATAATAAGTTTTTCATTATAATACGACTATTTATATTCACGATTATGTACAATGCTTTAGTTTGAAATATAAATACATACTTACATATGCTTTGAAGCTTAAAGTCCTAAACAAGCCCTTTACTTATAGTATAAATCTATTGTTTCAGAAATAAAAGGTTATGCAGTCAAAAAATAAATGTTACTTGTTTTAAAGCTTCTTAACTTTAGAAGTAGTTTTCCATTAATTCAGTTCACTCTGCCTCTTGAGGGATGCAACATTCCAGTCCATTTCTTCAGTGTTAAGGATTTTATTTTTATTAACACATGTAGAGGCCTCATCCAATGTGCCAAAGACTTTAGTTCCATCGGAGATAAATGTTTTGATTTTTTCAGGAAACACCAAAGTAGCTTTAATATTGTTAGTTTTAAGTTTTTAACCAGTGTCAAGCAGGATTTCCTTTTACTCATTACTTTATTGGAATAGTTATTGAAAAATCTGATTACATGCTCATCTAGTTTAATGGGTGAGCTGGACCATGCTGTTTTTAATATTTGGTCTTTGTCCATGCTGGACACAAACTTTACAGTTATTGAACATAGTGATGAGTTTTCTTTCTTTGAAGTTGTTCTCAAGGATCTATGTGCCATTTTCAGCCCATACAATAAAGTTGCAGTTAAATTTAACATTTTATACAGCCAGGTTGTTAAAAATAGTTTATTATATTATCTTCCTCAACTTTTTGGGTATGCCGTAAATTCTGAAATTGTTTCATCTCAGTCTGTTTTCTAAGTCATCAAATTTATCTATAAGCCAGTTATTTTGTTTTAAAAAGTAATGCAGTCTGAGACTCTCCTTCAGTTTTTCTCTCTTCATGGTCATTTAAAGCTTCGTCTATACTGCTGATTTGTGATCTTATTGTCTCAAAAGACTTTCTAAATGTTATATCTTCTTTCTGGATTGTTCTTTAAAACTTTCTACTTTAGTGTCAAGTTTGTCCATTTTAGTAGTACATCCTGTATGCTAAATATGTTTGTTTTTTTTTTAACAGAAGAACCGTGTGCACAATTTTTGAGTTGCTTATGTTGAAGTCTCTTAACCAAGCAGATGAAACTCTGACAGGAAAATTATAGTTTTTCAAGAACTTCTAACTATAAAATCTTTTATCTTACTATTAGTGAATATAAATAGCTATTAATTATCTTCACATTCTAATTTTGATTAGGTTTTCTGTCAGAGAAGAGTTTTGAGTCACAGAGCTTTCACCAGTTGCTGATCTCAGTTAGCCATCTTGGCCATGCCTGCCTCAGTATTGCTTTCTAATATCATTGATTTGTTGTTTATTATCTTTGTAATTCCAACACAGTTAACAATGTAATTCAGACACATAGCACTCATTCTGCTTATATCTGGCAAGTGTACAGTATTTGCTACATTACCACTCAACATAGAGGTAAACATGCCTTGTCTTTCTTGTACAACATCATCTACTTCATCAGAAAAGAACTGAAAGACAGGATGAAAATTTGGAGATTATGGTACATTTTAGAATATAAAGAACTGCTCTGGCTGTTGTCATTGAATGCAAATAATTTTCCTGGGCTAAATGATTTCATCGGTATCAAATGCTTTAAAATTAAGATAAACTGTCCCTATCTGATGTTTTGTGAAAATTAACTTTGTTTTTACAGTGTTTATGTATGTGCTTGTTATTAAGTGTTAGTAAGTTTTTATTTCTGAAGAAGTCTCAATTAATACAGAGATGAAAGTGCTTAAATTTCAATAAATTACAGCAGAGTTTTAAGTCCATCCAGTACTCTTGTTTGATGTTTTATTAGTTTGATTTTTTTAAGTGCAGCTACTGGTAACATGTTTTTATTTTGTTTGATTTCCGTAATACCCTCTTTTATTGAAGTTTTTAGGAACTCAAAGTCTTTGTCCAATTCTTTCCATATTCTCTCCCTGTGACTTTCTAAGCCCTCAAAAGCCACATGAATTTCAGACAGACCTTTTTTGTTTCTCAGACTCATTTAAAATATCCTGTTGCATCATTTATGGTTTATGCATCTTTTCTTTCATAATATTTTGTTTTTTAAATCAGTTTTGTTTGTATTATAGTTATGTCTTTCCAAAATAAGTTGAGTGCTTAGTACATATTCTTCACAATAAACATTTCAGTAAGCAGACTGCCTAATTTTTCAACATCAGTTTGAAACACATTTTGGCTCTTGGTAATATTTTTCTGGATGCTAATGGCACTTTCAGAAATACACAGTTGTTGATCAGACCCTGCTTGATTTTATTCTGTATTTCAGGTACATCTAACATGTCATCTTTACCAGTTTGAAGGTTAAACAGAACCCACTGATGTACTTGTGACTTCGTTAACACTGTTTCATTTCATCATTAGTCTCACCCTGCAGCATCCTAACATTTTTGTCTTTGCAAGAAGTAAATACACACACTTTTACCTTTACCAGAAGTATTGTTTCCCACTTCATTTCTTTTGCTTTTCATCAGTGCAAATAGGTTTAATGTCAGATTTATAGCACAGTGTTCTTTAATTGTCTGATTTCATGCAAGCATAAGATGTGTTACTTACAACAGTATCATAATTTACTTTCAGTTCTTAGGTATTGGTTTTGCACTATTTAAGATCTTGTAGCTTTTTTCAGTTTTTGATTTAAATATCAGCTCACAACATACGTACCCTATTTAATTATTAACTCTGGACAAAACTGGTCAGTGATTAGTTCTGTTCCAGGTAAAGACTTCTGTCATAGAGCAATGACCACAGGATTTAGACAGAAGTAATACATGTACTGTTTCAGCATAAATACCATCCCCACTGCATTTCATTTGTCTGTTCTTCACTTTTTATACTTGCATGTCACAATGGGTAGCAAACAGTTTGCAAATGTATATAAAAAAAGACTTGTTAGTCACACTTCATTAACAACAGTATTTGCCCAGTCCTTTGCTTTTTGTTACTGCAACTTCTGATAAAACCAATTGTACTTGCTGCCTCATTTTATGAATGCCAGCACAAATATCTTCTTGTAGTATTAAAATCACTGCAATAAAGGTTTTGTAATTTTTTAGATAAGTACAAACTATTTGCTTCCACATGTTTTTCAATACTCTATATCAGTTATTTTCTTAAGCATGTAACTATACATGCATCATCACAGTGTTAATGCTTTCTTAAATATATTGTTCAGTAATTTCCTGTGCACATGCCTCAATGCATCACTCAGCAGCTTAGTACATTCACTATGCACACTTTGTAGTAAGCAACCTGTCAGCAATTTCGTCTCACCTTTTTTTCTAATTAGTTTTTTCTGCAATCACTTCTTTAAAATTTGGTTTAACAAGAATTATTTCACTTACTTTAGACACAGACTCTAGCAGTTGGTTAAAACATAATGCAGAAACGTTTTACTTTGAGTGTCCCCCACACCATGCAACTTCAGTATAGTAACTGCTACAAACTTCAGTATAGTGTTATTACAGTTGCTGCAGATACCGTTTCAAACACTTGTGATGAAAATTGCAAAGCTTACTTGTTAATGTATTCTATATTTCTGGTATCTAGTGAAACAGAAATAGATAAAATAAAAAAGGCTCATTTCCTCTGCTAAATAAACAGACTTTCTTAACACACAATTAACTTCCAGGCACTTGTACTATTAACAACCTATCAACTAACCTTTCCCACTGAATGTGTCAGTTATGCTCATTAAGGATTTATCATTCTAACACTTCTATAAGCACAACCTTTTCCCCTTTAATGTACTGTCTGCAGCTTAAATTTAATTTACTTTGCCGGAACAATAACACTGAATTGCAATTTCCCCATATTAGAACACTACTGTGGAGTCCTGAGACCCAATAAAGCTACAATGTATGTATTTCACACTTTCCATTGCTTTCATTTCATTATATAAATCAAATGTATTATCAGTCTTTGACTTTCACAGAATGTAGCCACATTTACAAATTAAATCATACCTTTACTGAAACAAATGTGTCACATTGATACACACGTTTGATAACTCTAAAATGTTTTCAGATATATAATAATTTTCAAACTTAAATGATAGAACTTAAATAGTTCATTGAAGTTCTGTAACTTATAGTTCAGTCTCATTTGCAACAAATGCACAGTCTTTCCTTGCCTGTATTTCTGACAGGGTCTACTTCAAATGAACAAAAACCCACATTACTGAGACAACATCGCCGAAACCTGAATTTAACAAACAAATGCAATGTCAAAAGATTTCACAGGGTAAGTATCCAGGTGGCCAACAAGGGGGAAATTTGCCCTTTTCCCCACTGTAGTACAACCCTGGAGTGGATATATTTAGTTAGGGGGCTGGGGGGCATAGCCCTCCACCTGGGTGGGTTTGAGATAGGGCAGTGTGTTTCATTGATGGATGGTGGGCAACTGGATACTTACCCTATGAAATGTTTCTGCATTGTAATTGTTCATTAAATTCAGGTTTTAGTGATGTCATCTCAGCAATGACATCTCTGGTAATGTGGGTTTTCGTTCTTTTGAAGTAGACCCCTCTGGCTTTACTACAAGCTATCTTCCTTCAGGACCATGGTTTCATTGGTACAAAATCCCATCCCTGAGCCAAAGCTTCTCTTTTTTTAAGTCTGTGAAGGGCTTCCCTTGGACAGGCTTCTTCCTGGACATCAGATTGCCACTGGCATAACTCTCTTGGACAGGCCATCATGTGGGAATTGAATATCTACCATAATTTACTGCAATAGGCCTGTGCGTGCATTCTATGGTATTCATTATAACAGCTTCTGTATACTATATTGTTCTATTGTACCTCATTCATTTTATAAATCCCATCTGCATTGTCCAGATCCTATTTCGAGGCAGGTCATTTGTCCCTCATTAGACAGTGACATCTAGCACCACGTCTCAGACAAATGCTTCCATAATACTGATAATTCTATCACTGAACTATTCAGCTGCAAAACAAGAGAGGTAAGCATCAACACAAAGTACAAACTTTTATTTATTTATTTCTCTACATTCACAACACACCTTTTGCACTCCCTTCTATACTCTAACTTCCCCAAAAGGGTTCGCATCAGGATCTGTTTCCGTACATTGTGAGTTCTCATGTCACTCCACTGTGGCTTTTCAACATAAAGATTCCCATTATCCTTCTAGATTTTCAGTGTTTGTTTCACTGGATTCATGTTGAAAGTGTGACAGCACTCTAAGCAAATGCTGAAACCCTGGAAAAAGTTGCTAAAAGCACTGCAAGCTAACCACAGAAGAAAGTTTGTTTTTCTTTTGGCAAGGGGAAGCCTACTTTGCATCCCCATGTGGAGGTGATACTGCCATACCCCAAAGCTTATATATACATACTCTAAAGTTGCACAACATTGGAGAAAAAAGAAAACTCTACAGTTGCAATCGCATTTTGGAGTGTTTGCATTCAATTAAGGTGCTGTTGTGTCAATGACTGCATCCATTTCACTGTAAAAATGTATTATTCCAGAACAGCAAGTGTGCTCTGAAGAGGTGTGGTGCTTTATTTATATTCCCCCATCTCTGTCATCACATAGTTCACTGTAGTCCAGTGATTCTGCATTTCTACCTATGTTTGGAACATACTAATCAGAAGTATCATACATCCATGAAAATGTTCATACCTATAATAAAGAACAAAAAGGCTATGGAAGGAGTTGGATAAATCGTGCAAACTAACATCTCTCTAAAGTCAGTCCAAATAAAGCTAGTATATATATATATATATATATATATATATATATATATATATATATATATATATATATATATACACACACACACACACACACACACACACACACACCCATATGTAGAGATCCATAGGCGATTGATCTGCAAAGACCTTCAGAAGTCTTGCCATGCATTCCTAACAGTGTATTGTCCCTAGTAGTATAAGTACCATTTACCCAGAGCCCTTTGTATTTCAAGTAAGAATTACCAGAGCCGGGCAGATATTTGCTTGTAATCACTGTGCATAAGAGGCAAGGGTGGTAATCAAGGAGTGAACTTGTGATTCCAATTCCTTCATCCTTATTACACTTGAAATGAGTTAGAGACATACCTTCCTTTACATGGAAAGTGAGACAGTTCCACAGATGTAATATTCTCAATGAAAAATATCTATCCCTCCAAGATGTTCAGTTTAATGATACAGAAGAGTTTAAGATTTCTAGAGTGGGTGTTGCTGCCACTACAGGATGTGTGTATGTGCAGTAGGTATGTAAGGATGGGGTCAGTAGAGGCCCTTTCAGAAGTCTGTATTATACCGAGAAGAGGGACAAGGCTTTAAGATGGTCAGTGTGTGTGTGTGTGTGTGTGTGTGTTTGTGTGTGTGTGTGTGTGTGTGTGTGTGTGTGTGTGTGTGTGTGTCTGTATGTATGCATGCATGTATGTCTCTATCTATATATATATATATATATATATATATATATATATATATATATAAGTACCTTATGTATGACCTAACTTATTATGTCAAACAAAACACACAGACAAGAATACATAAGACCAAATTACCTAAAGAACAAACCTGCAAAAGATCAAAGAAGAAAAACAAGTTCCTTCCCAATCTTTACACTAAACCCTCCCTATAACATTAGCCTCTAATTTATCTGCCCCCTAATGACCTCAGTAATGCATGCTAACCCTAACCCTGCCTCCACTCCTACCCTAAATACACCATACCTTGAAAAAAAACTTCCTGTAACACTGTCAGTACATGTCACACTCAGACACACAGACATGTACCAACATAAAGTACAAACTTTTATTTATTCAATATTGTAACCAGGGTAGAGCACTGATCCCAATGGACCCACTTCAGTCGCAGCCCTGACATAAAACATGAAACATGAAGACTAACTCCTTACCTAACCTCCCCCAACTGTATAATATACACACTTGCATGCAAACACACAGCACATATACCTTTACCTAACCCTAACACCCAAATACACACACATACATAAACGCTCTATCCCCCTCCCAATCCCCACTTACCTGCTTCAAAGAAACAGCACTTTGAGATATTGGATGTTTGACTATCTGGACATTCGACAATCTCAGCCACCACTAGTGTTATTGTGGTTCTGTACTAACAGTGTTAGCTTCTATGATAAAGTTTAAAAACAGATCTTGCGTCCTATAAAGCTGACTTGAAGCATGGCTAGTTTGAAAAGATGGGCTGAAGGTTGTTAAATCAAGAGCTACATTTTACAGTAACAGTCAAGCTCAATGAAGTTCACAGCAGTGATATTAGATGTCACTAGATACACAATATCCAATATAAAGTGGTGCCATTAATAATCAATAAAAATATTTCAAAATACTTTATATTCTTTGTACATCCGGAATGTAACACAGACGTTACCACACATACTTTGCTGTAACTGAAGAGGCTACAGAAAATGCTATGCCATTTGGATCTATTTTTTTAGTATTAAAAAACCTCTGTGGCATATATTTGTCAGAAAATTATTTGACAATGCTACTAATGTTCTTATTAGATGTAGAAAATGAAGTTCGCTTAGTGGTTAACATACAGCACAGAGATTACTTCACTTGTGTGTGTCTGTCTCTCTCTCTCTCTCTCTCTCTAGATGGTCACATACATTATCTTTTATTGCACTTGTCTTAATGATAATTGAAAAATATTTCATTATAAAACAACAGAATCATTCTGATTGACATAACTACGTCTCAGAGTAACACTGTACCAAAACTAATTTCAAGAATTGTGGTCACACTATTTAAAATGTTATCATAAAGGGGAATCACTTCTGTGCAAGCTTTTATGCAAGTCATAGTCCAAAAATCACTCATAACCTATACTGTAACTGTCACTTCAATTTAAAGGAAAGTCCCATCAGCCTGGCTCTTATATTCCTGTGTAATTTGAAAGTATAAATTATCATTTCATCTCACATATCCCACAATTCTATAATAATTTAAAAATAAATGAGTACATCAGTGTATTTACTCTGCCTTTGTAAATCTATAATTAGTTCTATGACTACTAGTAACAGTAAGAAAGTATAGTTATATGAGTGCTTATCACATCATCAGATCTTCTTCCTATAGCAAGTATAAAACACACATCTCAAGACTGATGCTTACCTGATTTCTGAGTACACAAGAAGTAGTACATAATCTATGTTGTCACTCATGATGAAAAAGTGTAAGTGCACAGTCTAATGAAACCCACACGGTGTATTCTAGTACAGTATCAAACAAATATATAAAGCTACAATAGATAGACAGTCAACAAAGCTATGACTATGTCAGATGTCACAAAGGGAAACACAGTTAAGAAACTAAACATTGCAGCATTGTGTCAGAATAATTCCTAATCCATATTGTCTCAACATTCATACATCTGTGATGCATTACTGGGGTGGCTATTATTGTAAAGTACTGGATGATCTTAATAGATTAACAATAGACAGAGAGATTGATAGAAAAAAAGGCACACTTCAATAGGGAAGGCCCATTAAGACCTGCATAAAAATAAATAATTGTGTTAAAATGCTGTGTGGCTTTGCTAATGAAAACCTTATCCATACTCTCCTGTTTTATAAAACACAAAACAAGGACTAAATCTCTCCTGTGTAAGTATCTACACCCAAAATATTTCTAAAGGAAGCTCTTTGGGCAGCTACAGTAGTGAGATGCCTATGTACTGGATTTATAAGATATTTTCTGGTATATGTGTGGTAGAAAGCATTGTAATTCCCCAAGCATCTTAGCAGGTACTACATGCAAACTAAGATTTTTTTTTAACCGAAGGATATAAGATGGACATTTGACTAGCTTTTCTGGACCATTTCACCCTGAGGTAAAATTATATGGATTTTGTGCGACAATCCATTATCACACATATTGTCACAAGGTGCTAGAAAAATGCCCATGAATCAAAAAACACACTGTATATTATGGCAGCATAAACACATATCATGCCAAATCTATGTCGTACCCTTGATGCCAAGGTTATTGTTATGCACGTTGAAAGCAGGGTTCAGCATGATCTTCATCTACCTCAAGTGTAAAAAAAAAAAAAAAAACAGGCTGTCCTGGTGAAAGGATGTATAAGGCCCACTAACAGCTCTAGATTTAGATAGGACAAGTAATGTATCCTCCCAGCTCTAACTTATACACCCAAAAATTCGATTAACATGGTACTGCACAGGTGCAAAGCCTATATCTCATTTTGCAGCTCTCACACATACTAGAATCCAAGAAACATACTACATTATTAAAAAATAATATATAATACATTCTTTATATAAGAATGTACAAACTGTAGAGTTATCTAAAGTTAGGCAGATAGTGTTGAAAGCTAAATGCAAATATTCCAATAGGGGCTCAATCCAATTATTTAAAATCTTCTGCAAGTATGAATGCCTGGGGATACAACTGAGGATAGTATGGAATACCTACAGCCAACCAAACAATGAATGAAGTGCCTATAAAAGGACTGTGGCTGGCCTTTCATCTCAGATTCATTTCCTAATTAATCTTTCCTTTATTTCAGTTTTTACTTCTATGATGGGAAAGGCCAGAGTTTAGCAAGTATGCACAACAAAAGCCATGTCATATGCACTGTAGAAAAAAAAAAGTTAAATGGACTGTACAAGAGATTCAATGACTTGTCTATATGATTTTGGGTCACTATGTCTAGCAACCTTCTTTGTTTTTAGAAATGTAAAGCCTTGATGGCATCATATTGGGAAGCACAGTGGTACAGCAGAGTGTTGTGACCTCACAGCAAGATGTTCACCAGTTTGATTCTCAGCTGGGGTGGCTTCTGTGTGGAGTCTGTATGTCCTCCTTGTGTTTGTGTGGGTTTCCTCCGGGTGCTCTGATTTCCTCCCACATTCCAAATACATAGAGTAGGTGGACTGGACACTCTAAATTGGCCATAGGTGTGAAAATGAGTGTGTGGTGTGGAAGAACTACCATAGCAGGGCTAGCAACCCAGTGGTGTAAACCTTGGCTCTAGATGATTGGAACTGTTCAAGTGACATCCCAACACAATGTGCAAAAATGGGAAAAAGGGATTGTGGATGGATGGATGGCATTGCATTGTTTGTCTACACAAATAATAACTAAAACAACGTATGTTTAAAGCTGTCAAACAATAAATCGTCATTCATTTTAGAATTAAGTTCCTTAATGTCATTTACCATATCAGCCATTTGTTGTTGCATTATGTTTAATGAACAACTGCATATGTTCTAATCCATGTCTATTAAACATACGTTCAGAGTAAAAATTAGTTTCAGGCTGAATGTCATTAGGAAAACCCTTGGGAACTCTACCAACATGTAGGCAGTCTCAGAAAAAAAAAACATTATCAGGTTGGAGGCATTGTGTCCAAAGTTGGATAATTTGGATCCATAGGATATCTAGCTTAAAGTCTTTAAAAATATATTAAATATTGAAGCAGTAGGTGCTGTAGGATCTTTTACAGCTTTCAAATTGTCATTACCATTGACCAGCAACACTGATGCATTGCTAAGTAAAGAAACAGTACCTGTAGCCTGAACAAATCCACAGCATAAACTTTGTGAATCCTTTCCTGCTTCAGAGTTATTATCCACATCCAAATCCATGACCTATACAGACATCTGAGTAGGTGCAAAACTGTTAGATGGAGACAATAGAGGTGTGAGCAATATAATTTGTCGTGTCAGTTCACTAGTTAGTTTTTCCAAAACTGAAAGTCATCCTTCAAGAGTTTGGTCCCCAGGTGGTGCAGAAAATAAGTCCTGGACAGGATTATGTCTCTCCATGCTGGGAGTCCCATTTAGAATATAAAGAGATGCTGTGGCTGCTAAAGTTGGATGCCACTACTTTTCTGCATTTGAATGACCATATATCTTTACTGCCAGTTCTGAAATTACATTTAGCAAAGTTACAATGGGTCAATAATAAGTCTTATTAAATACATAGATTTTAGTATATACAAAGACTTTAGTATTTTCTTAAAAGAATATTCTGTATTTAAACAGCCTTTTAAATAATTGCTCTATAAAGGTTTTATATTGTTATCATTGTATTTATTTAATATGAATTTAATAAGGTTTCTAACTATGTTATGTGGCCTACATCTTTAAGAGAGTGTACACCCAATTGTGATTATCTTATTTAACATACTGACATTCAATGTTAAATGGTTCTGAGGAAGTCCTGTCCTGTTAACAGGATAAAACCATTTTTAAATTGTTATTTTTACAAAAATGTACTAAATGTATACTATTAAAGATATGGTGTTAAAGTTCCTGACATGCCCCATTCTTTGCTGGTCTCCAGTTGTTTTCTGTTTTTATTTTGGTTGCAAGTTTAGTTCACACCACTGGCCTGCTTCTGATTTTGTGTTATTGGTGTTTTCATTAAAAAAAAAAAAAACAACGCAGCTCATGATACTCCTCTCCAAAAGTCTATTTGGATTTGTTTCTCCAGAATTCAAATTGACTAGCTTTACTTCTGTGGGACTAGGACTGCTCCAAAGACACGTATGCACTGTATTAGTTCTCCCGAATCCCAATTGAGGTGGCATGAGTTTAATGTCGGTTAACTATGCGGCACCGGGGTGAACAAGCTTAAAAGCAAACCATTTGTATCCTGCTAGAAGAATACCTATATGTATGAAAATGGATAAACAGAAACAATGTATCATGAATGCAACATGGTACATTGCAACAATTTCCAGTACAGATCAAAGGCATAGATAAGCCCCTCCCAAAGAACTATTACATTTAGACAGCATACATTCAAAAACACTATTAGGAAAAGACACCAGAGTTCTAATGTTTTCATATGCTGGCTATGCTAAAGCCCCACACCACAGGCTGAAGTAACAGTGCCTTTTTAGACAGTGTGTGAAGATATTCTCCACATCTGCATCTAAGTGTGAGACAACCAATGTAGGGAGAATGAAGAAATATAAGAAGACCCCCATTCAATACTCCAATACACACTGACAAGACATCATGCCTGCAAATGATGTCAATATGCCACACTGAGAAATATATGACTCTTTATCTGGTTTCCAAATGCTTCACATTACTCATGAGAACAGTCTCGCTAGACTATAGTGCAGTTATGTCTAACAGCCCAGTGTAATACAAGTTCCACTGAAGTGAAGGCACATGAACTTGAGCTACTCTGATGTCAGGGCACGTAATAACACCTGCTCCAGATTAACCAAGAACAGTGTGCCTTAATACCATAACAGAAATACCATACAGTTGATGTATTATTTGGTGTAGTTCAGAAATGGGTAGTTATTACACACTCACACACATCCTTAAGTGGTATTAACACTGACAACTACAGTAAGGAAAATAAATTTGCTATTATCAGAAGGTATAGTAGGGGGCATGTAACAGCAGTACTGATACTTGAACATATTCACCCAGTACAGATTCTCTGTATTAATGTAGGTATATACAGTGGATATAAAAAGTTTACACACCCCTGCTAAAATGTCATTTTTTTGTGATATAAAAAAAAAATAAGACCATAATAAATCATTTCAAACTTTTTCCCACCTTTAATGTGACTTATAACCTGTACAATTCAATTGAAAAACAAATCTGTTAGGGGAAAAATATAAAGAATAAAAAAAATACAATAAGTTGGTTAGATAAGTGTGCACACCCTTAAACTAATACTTTATTGAAACACCTTTTGATTTAATTACAGTGTTCAGTCTTCTTGGGTACACACCTGCCATCAATTAGAGAGACTCTGATTAACCCCAAATAAAGTTCAGCTGTCCTAGTAGGAATTTCCTGACATTTACTTAGTTGCCTGTTACAGCAAAAGCCATGATTTGCAGAGAGCTTACAAACCATCAAAGGGATCTCATTGTTAAAAGGTATCAGTCAGGAGAAGGGTGCAAAAAAATTTCCACAGCATTGGATATGCCATGGAACACAGTGAATACAGTCATCAAAAAGTAGAGAAAATATGAGACAACAGTGATGTTGCAAAGAACTGGAAATCACTCCGAAATTGATGAAAAGACAAGATGAAAACTGGTCAGGAAGGCTGCCAAGAGACCAACACTGAAGAAGCTACAGGAATTTCTGGCAAGTACTGGTTGTGTACTACATGTGACAACAATCTTCCGTATTCTCCATATGTCTGGGCTATGGGTAGGGTTGCAAGATGAAAGCCTTTTCTTACACAGAAAAACATTCAGGCCTGGCTAAAATTTGCAAAACAATACATCAAACTCCCAAAAGAATGTGGGAAAATGTGTTATGCTCTGATGAGTCCAAGGTTGAAGTTTTTGGCCACAATTCCAAAAGGTACGTTTGGTGCAAAAACAATATTTCGCATAACCAAAAGAACACCATCCCCATGGTGAAGCATGGTGCTGACAGTATCATGCTTTGGGGTTGCTTTTCTTCAGCTGGAACTGAGACTTTAGTCAAGGTGGAGGGAATTTTGAACAGTTACAAATACCAGTCACTTTTGGTCCAAAACCTTCAGACATCTGCTAGAAAGCTGAAGATGAAGAGAAATTTCACCTTTCAACATGACAATGACTCCAAGCATACAGCCAAATCAACAAAAAATGGCTTGACCAGAAGAAATTTAAGTTTTGGAATGGCCCAGCCAGAACCCAGACTTAAATCCAATAGAAATTCTGTGGGGTGACCTGAAGAGGGCGGTGCACAAGAGATGCTTTCGCAATCTGACAGATTTGGAGCACTTTTGCAAGGAAGAGTGGGCAAATATTGTCAAGTCAAGATGTGCTATGCTGATAGACTCCTACCCAAAAAGACAATGCTGTAATTAAAATAAAAGGTGCTTCAAAAAAGTATTAGTTTAAAGGTGTACACACTTATGCAACCAGGTTATTGTACGTTTTTTATTTTTTATATTTTTCGCCCTACCAGATTTGTTTGTTTTTCAATTGAATTGTACAGGTTATAAGTCACATTACAGGTGGGAAAAGTTTTGAAATTATTTATTGTGGTCTCATTTTTTTATATCACAAAAACCTGGCATTTTAAAAGGGCTGTGTACATTTTTTATATCCACTGTAACAGCTTCTACTAAGAACTAACTTCCCGTGGTTACACAAGAGAAGTGAATACCATTAAAGACTAGATATCGTGTCATTAAAGAAAATACATCAACAAATCAACATCAATTTTTCAGAATGTCTGTTTGTACACATAGCTTTCAAATTCACTGGTGTTCAGAATAAGATAAATATACATCTGAGCAAGACCAGCGCTGCTCACATATTTATGATTTGATTAATTATGAAAGTCTCAAGATACAGTTTAAAAGTGTTACTCATGCCATGACCGTTGACCAATGACTGCAGAATCTAATGTTATATCCAAAGTACCAAAACATCAAAGAACGATTCTTCAATGAGCAAACTTGTAATTCAAAAACTTACAATTTCCTCCTTGCAGTTTGTTTTATATGTCAGGAGTGCATAGGCCAGAAATTCATACATCACAAGTCTGTGGAACTTTATCACACCTACAAATTTTTCAGTTTTTTGTTCAGTGGACTAGTAATTGATTCACATTCCCAGAATCAGCTGTTAACTAGTTCCCATGTTTCTCTTATAGGGATGTAGCAAACAATCCATACTTTCTTTCTTTATTTTGCTCTATCTATCTATCTATCTATCTATCTATCTATCTATCTATCTATTCATTCATTCATATATAGTTGTTTACTAGGACAGTCTATTTGAGCAGTTGCCCCTTTTCAGTGGAAGCTTAAAGAGGAAGGATTTAAACATTATGATGTGGGACAACAAAGTAATATTTAAAGCTAGTGCATGTGCAATACAATATGATTCAGATGTTGATGTTGACAAATGCTTTTGTAGTTGAATTGAATTTAGGTACTGATCTACTGATGCTAGAATATCAAGTAAATTTATAAAGTTGCATCCAAAATTTTGGAAGGAAGCGTGAGAGATAAACAACATATACATGCAACATACGGAAACATATCTTTATATAATTCTATTTCTTACAAAGTCTCTGTATTCTCTAAAAATCACTTCTATACTATGTGCTATGAATAGCTGCAGAGTGCAGTAGAAGACCTATTCTGTATTGAAAAGTTGTAAGGTAAGTCCAAGAAACAACATAACTAAAAAGATAACTCCATCAGTGGTTAACACATTGGGTAGGAACTTTAAAGCTACACCTTGCAGCCTGCATAGTCTGCTAATGTCTAGTGTTGGTATGCTTGGGAGGAGATTGGACTCTGAGAAACCCTCAGTGTAAGCTCTCATTGTAAGGTGCAGCATGATGGCTCTTTTCCTGGCCTGTCCCTCTCTGCATGCCCACCTGAGTTTGATCAGTACAGAGCCTGTGCATGGAGTGAGGGACCACTGTATGCAGTAATTCTCCAGAAATGGAGATTTTTCTAATGCTGGTAACACTGGGGAGCTGCTGGTAACACTGATATTATGGCACATAACATGCTAAAGATGGGAATATAAGGAGATGACTGAAGGAGCTTGAAGTCAGCTGTAGTAGGTCAGCAAGAAAAAAATTAGAAAAAGAAATGAAATAATGAAAGGGAAAAGAGACAGAAGTAAAACCTATCTTTAGTATGTGTATATTGGCTGACAAACTGTATTTACTTAGCAAAGAAAATATTCCAGCTAAAAAAACTGAAGAAATAGCAGCCCTGTATAATGAGGAAAACAAATTGGTCATATAAAGTCTTCAGTAAGCAGCCTGAAAACCATGGAACAGAAATCAAATGATGGATATATAGCATATGGTTGAAACCCAGCTCCAACATGCCCACGGTTGAACCTACTAAACAGCTATGTACTAGCATGTATAATATGACATATGTCCCTGCCATCCTAAAATGCTGTACCAAATATGGATTGTATGCGTACATGCACTGCATATGCCTAGCTGTACTTTTACTGATACACATGGTTATCTGCATACTCAACTGTGAACAATGAAATCATGTGCTCTTGGTACCTGTATGTTGTATGTACTCGATGATGGCAGTTATGTCTTACACGAATCTATTTAGAAAAAGTAAACAACAGAAACAACAAAGAAACAACTTCCTTTAAGAACCACATATACCCCAAATAGTGCATAGTATACCTACACAGAAAGCAGTCACTACAACGATAGATAAAAGTGAGCTACTTCCCACAACATGAACAATAAACCCATGAATGTACAGCTATATGAATGTAAGGTAACAAACTCTACATCTGCACATACAAGTTGACACACAGATTAAGAAAGAAAGAATAGTGGTCTTGTCATTGTAGGCATAGCGCAGCAAGAAAAAGACAACAGATGCGATCATACAACAATCGTAAATGCAGAGGTGGTATGTACACCTAAAATGTACTGGTGCAGCAAAAGTACTTCAGAACTATAGCTGGCTCAAAAACAAGGCCTATATCAATAAATCAGCAATGTATAGACAATCTACCCAAATACACATATCACTAAAGTAACGAAAGCTTATGCATAATGACATTCACTTATTGCTGCACTGGGCTACGCAAGTGAGTCAGGAGAATCTCTTGACAGTCAATCATTTATTTATTTATTTATTTATTTACATCTGGTTATAGATACAAATACACAGCTGACTCAGAGCTTCAGCAGTGACCCCAAATTCTGTGTCTCCTGACTCACTGCCTTTACATCTGCGGCAATGTGAGGGCCAATCAGGTGTGACTACATGCACTGTAGCATTGTACGGATATACCCTAAGAGACTTGAGGATGTCACAAGCCTCTCCCATTAAGACATGTAGGAGTCAAACTCATATATGGAATGTACAGTGTTTGCACAACCTGTTTTAAAGTAGCATACAGGGCATTGTCAGACCCCACTCTGATGGACCTCCTGCATATCCACAAAACAAACAACAACAGAATTACCCATTCTAAGGACTTATTAAGCCTTGCCTGTGATATAAATAGGACCTGTTTGAGAGACAGGTATGTAGCCCAGAGACTAACCTGTCTATGGAAAAGGCTCCCTATCCATGTGAAGCAGAGTTCCTCCCTAACCCAATTCAAGTGCAACTTGGACAATTGGATGGGGAACTGGAAATTCATCCCTGGTTTGGCACCTATGTCTCTAATGGACTCAGACAACCTGTAAATGGTTCATCTCCCAGGCCTCTGCTTATACTTATTAAGGGTATCAGAACTTGTCAGAGATTTGGGATGCATGGCTAGGCTTAAAAAGGCCCTTGTGATCGATAGCCTAGTAAACACCTACAAACCTATGAAGTAGTGTGCATGACTTCCATGCTGAGCCACATGCAAGGCCCATCTTAATCCAGTGGTTACCCTAACCTACCCAAGCACACAAAATACAGGCTGAGATTTTCTAATAATAATTAATAACACATTAAATTAAATAATAATTAGAGTCCATACCAGAAGCTTGTAACAGTGGAGAACATGAACACAATTAGCAACAACCCAAACTGAAAACTTAATAATTTATAAAATAAAAGCCTACCACAGTATAAGGTTTTGGACTAAACTGATCATTCCTTCCTTGGTTGTACAAACAACATTGTGAAAAACAACAAAGCTTTATGAACTAAAAGAAGCATTTAAGACAAGCAGTCATTATACATTATTTAATTACATTTTTATTTCTTGATAACAGTTTAATGATTATGTTGTTATTTAAATGCATGTGGAATCCCTGTCTACCTCTTTATTTCAGATTAAAACAGGGTATTTCTACATTTTTTGACTTCTTGTAGACAGCTATCAGCTTCTATTATCTTCTCATTCACCGGGTCTATTGGACCAATATTAGCCTCTCCTGAGAGCTACCCAATCCACATTAAGGGCCAGTGAGGAAATAAAGGATGGTGCTGCAGTGTTTGAGGAGTGAGTATACCCTAAAACACCTCCCATAGCAGCCTTGTAAACTGTGCTATGGCTGCCTTAGGAAGGTGCATGAGCACTTCAACACATGCACAACCTCCCACCAAAGTGGCTCACTGCCTACAGCAAGGAACTGATCTGACTCTACATGTTGCAATTTCTGTGAGCCAGGTTGCCGTCTTCCCCCTGGGATGGGTGAGCAGGCATTGGCAATTCAGTCTTATCCTCTCCCTCCTGATATTTCCTGCAACCATGCTGCTAGATGAACATGGGCTATCTGAGGCATAGTCAGGGCTTTATCCCTCTGTGCCATGGTGCCAAGGTTCAGTGTATTATTACGGCTGTCCCAAAAAGTGACTTTTACATTAAAACAAAACATTTCTTTATCATTCAGTGCTGCTTGTGAACCCGAAGAAGGACCTGTTGCATTTTGAAAGCTTGACATCTGTTCTGCTTTTACTTTATTTTTTAAATAATTCAGTTTTATGATTTGTGCTGCTATTGACTAAGTTATATAGGGTAGGAGTTTTGCATTGTGGTCATCACATGACTCACCATGTGACCTCAGAGGAACAAGGTATACAGTTGCCAACTGAGACACAACAGTAAAAAAACTATATAAAACAATGCTCCCTAGTCACTGACTGTTTCTAGATGGTGTTCTGTTGCTACACTTGTGCCCTGTGCTTTGCCACCTTAGTGGCATTTACTTCAGACGTAGCATGATATGCAAACCACAATAACAAAATGAAACATTAGCGCAGCAGTGCATTAATTCCCACAGCTAACACTGCAAATGAACTCTGTATTATAGTACCAAAAGTAAAATAAAACATTATCAAAAATAGCATAGAGCAGGAGGTATGAGTGCCAGAACTGATGAAAAGGTACACTGAATTATGGAAAAGTAATGCAGAACCCCATTATTTTAACATCTGCAAAAATGGAACAAGCACATTAGTATCAAAGCTATAAACAGAATGAAGCAAAATGGGTAGCTGCCCCAGCTGCAAATTGCTGGGTGTGGGGGGGCAAGTGCACTATCAACATTAACTCAGGAAGTGGCTTGGATATCGCAGCTTCATAAATGAATGTCGATACTGCAGTCATGGTTGGAAGTAAATGTTCAGTGTGTGTGTGATGGTAACTTTAACAAGATACTTGTTACAGCTATAGGAAGTATCTTGCTATAGATTTTTTTTTTTATCCTCAAGTTTGTGTTGAGGTTGATACCAGTCTGTGGAACAGTCTAGGATGCAGATGATGTAGCTTCCACTCTGATTAGAATGATGGTTCTGCATCTATCATGTGACTACTACCTCTAAATGTATGTCTACAGGCATTCCATGAGAAATCAACACAACAGGGAAGTCGGCAACAAAATCAACATTCTCTACCCTTTCCAGCTGGAAACACCCATTGCCACTCCCAGAAGATCTATTTCCTTCTACTACTTCCAACACATAAGGGTTGCTCACAATGAAACTACTTTAGCAGATATGCACTGAAGAATCGGCAGGTAAGAGTAAGATACCCTTCTATTACACTCAGCAGTGGCACAAAAACAACTATCCTCCATGTACACACAGCTATAGAAACCACAACAATAAGAACGTCTCCTCAAGAGCCACACCCAATAGTTAAACAGACCCACGCACAAAAGATGCTTCTGGAAACTTTAAACGTTTGTTGAAATAAAACATCTCTATGTACACCACTCACATCAAATAAATATTCCTTTGCTAACACTCATGCTTCTGGAAACTTCTGCTCAATGAAAATGTCACTACATGTACCATATCCAGACACATTGATGTGAAAAGTCTGCAAGCACACATCCACTCCATAAGCACAGTATAAAGCAACATACACTAACATCCTACATCAGTATAATTATTTCAGTTTCAGCAATGCTTAACAGAGCAACAACAAAACATAGCATACATGCATGAGTGTCCTAAACTTTGCAAAAATACCCTAACAAGACAGAATTATTGACCAGTAGCATAATAAACTACTACAGCAAATAATGACATCTTTACCATTATAAGAAATAGCATTATATTAATGAGATGGAAAATATTAAAAGTATGCTAAGTGCTCTGAAACACTCAAGCTCATATTAGTCCTTTACGTCATATCTAGAGTACAATATATGGATGCCCATGGCATTACTAATATGTGTGGGATTGTATGTCTTAAATATGCAAGGCTAACATAATATTTTTTCACTAAGCATTACTGTATGAAGCTGCTTTGTGTCTTATTTCATGCAGAAAGAGAGATAAGTGCCTTTTTGGACAAAATACTACAGCTGGAGTGTCAGGTAATTAACATATTAAGTTTCTTTGTTTGTAGATCAGGATTATGTGCCGGTTGTATTATGAAGGCAGCTATTATCTCCTCCAAACCTAAAATAAGCATGAGACCTTAGTAATAAACAGACATGCTGCTAGCCATAAGATTTACTCCCAAGTCCCCAAACCCATTTGGTCATATGAGATATAATCCATACCCTTATAAAAATAAAAAGAGCTATATACCCCTTAGGCACATAAGTACATACATTATATAACCGATGTAGTGATGTATAGTTAGCTTTACACTATACTAATATTAATGAGTCATAAGACAATGCATAATGTAATGAATCCAACTGAATTAGATTTATTGCAAAGTCAAGCAACATGTACAGCCATTGAATCTTAGTGGTATTTTGACTAGTACACCATATCTAGTATAAAAGTCACTAGTGGTAGGTTAGGAGTGATCAGTCACAGTAACAGGACTTGAAGACTGCAGTTCTATGCTTGTACTGCTTGCAGAACTAATAAATGTTCCTGAATCTGATGCTTCAGTTCTCTCATTAGCTAAAGAGATTTTCATAGGATTCTCAAGTATCATAGATGTTAAACTCTTTTATCACAGTATTACTTTTCATCTGCCTTTTTTTCTGACTTGAAACACGCATTTTGCTTTATCATACCAATAAATTAAAATACTTTGGCAATTTATATCTCAGGCTTCTTCCAATCAATAATTGTAAAGATAATAAGCATACAGACTGCAAAGGCATACTTCTGCAGCCTAAGAATGCATGGGGAATGACGACCTGGTCTAAGATTGCAAGGGGAATGACAACCTGGTCTAAGATTGCAAGGGGAATGATGACCTGGTCTAAGATTGCAAGGGGAATGACGACCTGGTCTAAGATTGCAAGAGGAATGATGACCTGGTCTAAGATTGCAAGAGGAATGACGACCTGGTCTAAGATTGCAAGGGGAATGACGACCTGGTCTAAGATTGCAAGGGGAATGACAACCTGGTCTAAGATTGCAAGGGGAATGACGACCTGGTCTAAGAATGCAAGGGGAATGACAACCTGGTCTAAGATTGCAAGGGGAATGATGACCTGGTCTAAGATACGGTCTGAAATATCAGACTTCATCAAAATTTCAGTACATGGATCATACATTCCACTTGTCCTCTTCACTGTGGATATCTTAGATTTAAATCAATAAGGTAAAATTAATAAGCTTTCAAAAATACAGAATATTTTGAAAATATGGAAACTGACAAAAATGACAGCTGCTGTCTGAAATCAGTTGTTCACGTATCCCGTGTCTTGTAAAATCTCATATAAGCATACTTATTACTGTACAGGCTGGTATATCTTTTAAATGAACAACTTTTGGATATTTTGAATAGCATTCAACATGGAGCAGAAAACTGAGATGACTTTGCTGCACCAAGTCAAATGATCTTGGCCTGTGTTGGAATCTCAAAGTCTCAGTTCCTCTTTCTAATACGTCTTTATAGGTGTGCTACACATCAGATAATTTTTTCACAGTTTGATCTGTCTGTGCTGTCATATTAGGGTAATACATGTGCCTTACTCATTCACTGCCATTTTTTAAAAGCATTCCTATTTTCTAAACTGTGATGGAATGCTATATTTCTCACCTTTAAACAACAGGCTTTGAATACACAATTCCTCTATAAAGGCATAGTATGGCTGTCCCACTGGATGTACATGTTTCAGGTTATCTGGCCACGCTGACATTACCATTTCTCTTAATACTGCATCTCTATATCTTCCCTGGTAGCTATGTTCAATTCCTACAATTTCTCAAGTCAATTGAACTTGTGAAACAGCCCAAAGAACTTACAGATCTTCTTCCAGCAGACCTTCAATACACTGATCCAAATATGCCCTGCTCTACATATCAGCACCAGTCTTTGCTGCTTGTAGCCTATGTCCACATCATATTTCTGTACTGTCAACATTTTGTGCAGTCTTGCAGGTACTTTATGCAATGACAATCTGAAGATGCTTTGCAAATACTTATGAACTGCCTAATATGTCTCCCATATACATAATAATGGAATTTCTTACATCAAAAAATGTAGCTATCACTTTTCTCTCAATCTCTGCATGTCCAGTTTGTGCATCTGTCAATGCTCTCAGCATATAAGCAATTTGTCTGCCATCTTTCAGTAGGACTGTTCCTATCATTTATGACTTGTATTGATTTTATGTGCTGTAGGCAATCCAGCATCCAAATATGTAAATGTAGGTGGAGTAGTTACTGGTCTCTTCAGTATGTCAAAACTCTTATCTTGTTCTTTAGTCCAACTTCAGAATGTATGCTAAGCTGCTTTCTTAGAAGTATTTAATAAATTGATTAAAAACGTAGGAACTGCACCAGTCCCAATGATCCAATTAATGGGGGGGGGGGTTGTCTGTTGGAGTTTGCTTATGTACATCAGTGAGATGATAAGATAGCCCATGCTTTTTTGAGATTTGACACAAATCTGACACATTTCTTGATTCAGCTTAAAACATTGTGCCCTGACCAATGGTATGCTGTATATATATATATATATATATATATATATATATATATATAAAACACTGAATTTCTGTTATTTATTTGATTTGTCAAAATAACTGATTAGCATCCAACACTGCAAATAATTTTGCCTTAAAGATCACAGCAAAACATTTGAAGTAGTTAAAATACTTAAACTGAGACAAATCATATCTTTGTTTTTGTAATCACTTGTTTATAATAAACATTTTTTTAAAATCATCTTGCATCGCATATTTAATGGTAATTACGTATTATCGCAACCAGATTCCTGACATAAGAAGTGGCTGATTTCCAGGCCCTTCTATACTCCTAACTGTAATTAAAACACACACATGCACACTTCACAGACTGAGTACTTACACTACCAGAAATGCTTAATTGTAACGTTTGGCACTATTTGTTAAACATCCTTTCGGTGATTCTTTGCATGTCCTCCAACCATTTTTTAGAAATGGCGCTTAGACAGTTCATTTGACATCTGACTTATAGTTTTCCATGCCTCTAAAGAGCTTCAATTGTGGGGGGAGTGGGTGATGTCCGAGCTGTTGTCGTGCCGATACTCGTAACTGTAATTAAAATACACACACACACACACTTCACACACTGAGTACTTACAGTAAGAGAAATAATTAATTGTAATGTTTGGCACTATTTGTTGGTGTAATCATCACTTTTCTGTCACAAAATCAAACAATTTAAGACACAGAAGCAAAACAATGACCACACATTAGGGTCCTAAGAGAGGTATGCTAGCACATTATACAAATAAAAAACATTACCATGACAGCTACTATTTCCCAGAGCAGTTGTCCCGAAGAATGACTGTCAAAAAACCAGAAGCAATATATTGTTAAAGTAATGTGCAACATCCTTTCGGTGATTCTTTGTATGCCCTCCAAGCATTTTTAGAAATGGCATCAGCCACTTCTTACAGTATGTCAGGAATCTGGTTGCGATAATACATAAGTACCAGAGTAACATTATAAAACATACAGAATAGCCAAGTGTGATCATTAAACATGCTGTATCTACATTTAGGTTAATAGTATGTGAACTGCTGGGAAGCAAGACAAAGTCAGAATCTATGTAGTTCCACAACATTTTAAATAGATTCTGAGGGAAATGTTTCCACCACAGATAGAAGAAATTTGATTGCTGCAATATTTAAAGATCATGCTCAATGAAGCTGAAGTTAAAAAAGAGGTACCATGAAGCTGATTGCATCTTTTTCTTGTACTCACTCATTTATCATGAAATTAAGTTATTTTAATTATCTTGCATCTTGAATTTAGCTTTTAAAAGTGCCACAGATACTAGAAATAAAGGTTGAATGCTTGCCAGTATATTTTCGCAATTAGTACATTCATCTAAATGTACTGATATAATTCTGGGAGGAAGTCTTAATTATATAATTCATTAACTGGAAAACAATTGCAAATAATTAGTTCACTGACAGACTGTTAGTTTTCTGCTAAATTGTTAATTTAATTAACTGCTTTACAATTATTTGGCCAATTGTAGCTCCTTGTCCTTTGGCACCTTAAAAAAAAAAACACTCGGGCTTCCAACTATTCAAGGAAAGAATGGCTGCTTTTTTGAGTGCCCACAAGGACATCATCAAACCGATTTGAATGCCCCACCAACAGAATGCAATAACAGGAACTGAAGCTGCGGTAAAGCATTTTTAGAAATGGCATCACCCGCTTCTTACAGTATGTCAGGAATCTGGTTGCAATAATATGTAAGTAACGTTACTCTTTTTTTTCCTCAGGACTATAAATGTTTCAGTGATGGACATATTGCTGGTACAGTAACTGGTAATAACATTGTGATATTTTGTTTAGTTGCAACCCAGACCCACAAGCATATTAGAATAGCTTTCTACATTATCAGTCTTAGTTTCAGTGTATTGTACATCTGCATTTGTAGTGATGCTAATAACACAGACAGTTCTGACTATCATTCAGTTCAGAGGTGTTTGCATCAAATTTCAACTGTCTGTACTATTTCTGGCTTCGTACTCACTCATACACTATCTCTCTTATAACAGCCTCTACAAATATGCAAATTATGCTGCCCACTTTTGTAAATCATGCTCTTGTAGACATTCACTGTACTGTTTACTTAATTCAGTTTCCATTTGAACACCTTGAGTTTTCCTTAGCCAAGACCCTATATGTGCATGCATCTTTACCAAGTATATTGGTTTGCTGTAACTGAGACAGCAGAGCTGATACTTGAAATACTCATCTGTGAACATTTTGCAATTCAAGTAGATTTTGACCACAGCCTCATTATTGTGCAGTTTAGAGCCAGACATCTGAATATAAAGTCAGACATTATGTTGCAATCTACTCCAATATCAAGCTTAAACACAACAGATTTGCCATTTTATGTGCAGTTTCTTTGACCAGACTTTATTCTCAGAAATATTCTCCAAAACTTCCCACAATTTCTAATCATACTTTGCTGTTTTGCAATATCTAATTCTAACTTATCTTTGTACAGAACTTATAGAAATCATTTATTTATTTATATTTGTTTACCGGGTAGTGCATTGATCAATACTGACTAGTTTCAGGCTCAGCCCGGGTGAAATTTTGTATCATTCACTCACAGTACAAGAGGGACAGAAGTGTAGCTAAGGTGGAGTGAGTAGCGCAATTGCCTTGGGCACAGTGTTGAGAGGGCATGATTGGCCATCCATCATCCTGTTTATTTCTTTATTTCTTTTATTTATTTATATTTTGTTGTTCAGTTGAAAAACTACCTGGATAATGAGTGGTGGGAAGAGGCAGATATTTTTAGAGATAGTAAAAGAATTCTTAAGGGATGAGGGTTAAATGAATGGAAGAACAGTAAGAAACATTTTTGACAAATTAGTTTCCTATAGCACATGCAGACATGTAGCTATTCACATTATTAAAATTTTGTATGCAAAATGGCAATTGCAATACAGAATATAAAGCAGAACATGAAACCAAATTTGGACACGATATTTATAATATCTACATATAGGAACCTACTTTATATCATGTGATATCAGATGGAGAAAGAATGCTAAAACTATTTGCATATTATACCATGATGTGAACAGAGTTTTACTTAAAAAAAAATCTTGGAAGACTGGTATCTTGTGTAGCAAGTATGAGGTTTAGGAGAAGAAT